>NW_015505385.1:589662-601871 GCF_001515645.1 Sinocyclocheilus grahami
AAAAAAAAGAACACATTTACTCAGAACACAACTGCTTAGCAACACACTGAAACACCATAGCAATGCATTAAAAACCACACAGAACACATTAGCAACTGCATAGCACCATATTAAAAACACTTACAACACCATAGCAACTACACAGCAACCCATTAAAAAAAATAAATAAAAAAAAAACCTTAGCAACACATTAAAAACACCTTAGTAACACACTAAAATACTACAGCAGCCACTTAGCAATGCATGGCCAACGAAACACTAAAACACCATAGCAACACTTTCAGAAATGCTTAAAATCACAATAGCAAAGCACTAGCAACACACTAAAACACCAGACCAACCTCATAGCAATGCATTAAAAACACTCAAAACACCTTAGCAACTGCATAGCAAAACACTCAAAACACCTTAGCAACTGCATAGCAAAACACTCAAAACACCTTAGCAACCACCCATAGCACTCTAGCATGTTTTCACAGGCAAACATCACTCATTTTCTTCGCAAAGCATAAAAATCTGATATGTTAATATGGTGATAACAGGAAGCCAGTGTTACTCACATGTTCTCTGAATGTTCTGGTTTGTTAGCTCACACGGCAGCATTGTGTGTCTGTTGGTGAAAACAGAGGGCTGAATCCACTAATGCAGGGCTGTCCAAACTCAGTCCTGGAGGGCCGGTGTTCTGCAGAGTTTAGCTCCAACTTGCCTCAACACACCTGACTGGAAGTTTATATGCCTAGTAAGAGCTTGATTAGCTGGTTCAGGTGTGTTTAATTAGGGTTGGAGCTAAACTCTCCAGGACCGAGTTTGGACAGCCCTGCACTAATACATTTGCGCCACTTTCCCATGCAGTATTTCAGCACAAATTTCAAGATGCATCTTATTGATTATTCTTTCAATTTAACCAGTTTGTACCAGCTAAAAATGCATGTACTTTTATGCATTTAGCAAATACTTTTATCCGAAGCGTCTTACAATATGCATTATGTTTAATGTTCATTTGTGCCTGTATTTTGCATTTCCTTTTTCTAATCATTGTGTAGTGCTGTTTAAATTCAGTTTCAGTGCAAACACACCTCTTTTCTATGTAAATGATTATTAAATTGCATCTTATTGACAAACCTAGTACTGTTTGCCTTGTGCAATTAGATCTGGGTAGATTACTTATAAATTGTAGTCTGTAACTGATTCCGAATTACATGACAAAAATTGTACTTCTTTAACATGATCCATTACATACATAAAAAAGTAGCTGTAACTGTAATCTGATTACGAGTAGTTTAAAATGTAATCTAATCTAATCACAAGTACTTGATTTGTGGAACCGGATTACGTAATCCAGATGTACATGTACTCGGTTACTACCCAGCACTGGGTGCAATTAATGTTGCACTTGCAACTTCAATTGTTTCTGCTTGCGTAATGGCTTGTAATTGTTTCTCAGGGAACTGAAGCACAGGGAGATGAAGGAGCCTAACGAGCCAAAGTTTCAGCTGCAGGAGTATGTTAACAAGGAGATGAAGGGAGTCGGATGCTGTCGCTCCTAAAGCCGTGCGTGCTCATGCACATCCGTCTCTCTGTCTGTCTGTTTGTGTGTTTTTCCACTTTCATCCTCTTCTCTCGCATAAATTGGATGCCTGTCAGATATTCTTCTGCGGCTCTGGAGACTTTCATTTTCAAACGCTGTGTTCTTTCTTTGGACCTCCATGCACTTCACAGCTCGCAAACAATAGCGAACGACACGAAGCAAACGTGGCGTAAAGAGAAGCAGTCATCAGAATGCAATTGGCACGTGCTTAAATATTCACACCCTCAATAAACACAGACCCACCGCTCCAAGCAGCTGTGAATGTATGTTCAACACTCATGACCAGTGTGTCTCAAAGTTTGCTTTTATTACATGGCAAAATCATTCAGTCGTACAATTACTTAGATGTAAGTTTCTGTGGCTGCTTCACTTGAACCCAATTATATACCACTTTTACTGTTAAAAATACCCACAAGTGTGTCATAAACGTGGGTGTTCAGCACAGAGAAAATTACAAGTGTAAAATCATAATTAACAAAGACTTATCTTTTTATAACATGCGGTTTTCTGTGGTTTCAGTCTCATTTGGTAAACGTCCTACAAAATGAGTCCTGATGCACTTTGTAGACATTGAAAAATAAGTGGAACATTTTTTTAATTGTGTTAGTGAGATGCTTAATTTTATTCTTTTATTATTTTAATGAAACATAAGGTTGCATTTCTTGATTTGTTTCTTCACCCCCCAATGAAAAGAACATAGCTGATTTACATTGTGTGTTTTTTATCTTTCTGTTTTTAAAGCCTTGGTAATGATAGTTGTACACTTTTTGTTGTGTCTCTTTAAGGTTAAATTTGCTAGACTTTCTCTATGTCATGTACAATTTGATCATTTCTCTTTTTTGAATAAACCATCACACATTACACTATAATCCAAAGCTAATCGACGACATAAAATATGGAAGCTATATATATATATATATTCAGATAAGTAAAGAATTGCAAGAAGTAATTGTGAATAAAATGCAGAATTGCATGGTTTAAACTCAAAACCGTGAGACATAAACTCAAAATTTTAAGAAGAAAAGTCCAAATTGTGAGAGATAAACACAGTTGTGAGAAGAAAGTTTGAAATCTGAGATAAAAAGTTACAATTACCTTTTTTTTTCATGGTGGAAGCAAAAAAAAAGATATAAACTTAAGAAATCTGAGAAAAAAGGTCAAATCTGTGAGGGAAAAAGTCATAATTGTGAGATAAAAAGTCTCAGTTACCTTTTTATATATAATTGTTTAATTCTGTGCGAAAACAGGATTCTGTTGACAGACGGAAAGTTTGATTAAGTTTGTCAAAAGAAGTCGTGGCCTCTTTACACTCACAGAAGCACATGCTCATATTCATGTCATATTCTCTCCACTTTTGTCATAGTTGTTTGTCAATGTCTTTTCATAAAATATGAACTAATATGAAACATGAATGTATGTATTGTACATGAAAAACATCATATAGCACTTACAGTAGTTTGCATAACATATAATTAATGTTTTGTTAAAAATGTAGTATCGTCCTGTACGCTAAATATATAGAAAGCTTTAACTAGAATTAGTAGCTTTAAGAGATGTTCAGAATGTGCCAGAATTTAACAACTTGATGTTACGTCGATACTATGCGTACTGTGGATAGTTTAGTGTATCGTGCTGTACAAATATTTTCAGTACTATGCCTTTGCACTTTTGTTCTTGTCGTTTTTGTTGTTGTTGTTCTTTTTTTTTTTAAACTAAAGGAAGACCAGTATATGGCTTAAAATTAATATTTTGTTGGTCAGGAAATTTGTACTGATGTGCCAATTTTAGCTGCTCAGAGATTTTTGATGACAAATCGAATGATGTATATAAGTTCAATTCAGTTTGTTTTCCCTTGTGAAGAAATCACATGAACAGGTAATATCACAGAAATGACAAGCAATGATATACAGATCTTTTTTCTATCTGGTAGAGGTCAACAAAGTGTTGACATGTTTTTTTTTTCAAGGTTTTTATGTAACGTGCATTGTATTCCCAACAATAAATCGGACAGTGAAGTGAATTCTGCCTTGGTGTCTCAATAATATGATCTAACAGTGAACTCTCATGGACACAACATCACATTGCAGCTCTTTCCTTTATATAAATATACATACAGTCAGGTCCATATGTGACCCTGGAGCACAAAAGCAGTCATAAGGGTCATTTTTTGAAATTGAGATTTATACATCATCTGAAAGCTGAATACATGTCCAGCTTTCCATTGATGTATGGTTTGTTATGATAGGACAATATTTGTCTGAGATACAACTATTTGAAAATCTGGAATCTGAGGGTGCAAAAAAAATCATAATATTGAGAAAATCATCTTTAAAGTTGTTCAAATGAAGTTCTTAGCAATGCATATTACTAATCAACAATTAAGTTTTGATATATTTACGGTAGGACATTTACAAAATATCTTCATCGAACATCATCTTTACTTAATGTCCCAGTGATTTTTGGCATAAAAGAAAAATTTATAATTTTGACCCATACAGTGTATTGGCTATTGCTACAAATATACTCCAGCGACTTAACACTGCTTTTGTGCTGCAGGGACACATATGTATTTGGACACTGACACAATTTTCATAATTTCGGCTCTGTATGCCTCCAGAACAGAATTAAAAATAAAACAATCAAGATGAAATTGTAGTGCAGACTTTCAAAGTTTAGGAATTACAACCATTTTTTATATACATATATACATACAATACAAACATAATCCACAATATCGCTTCTTTCAGTGAAAAAGTCCATGTTGTCCTCTCACATCAAAATCCACACACACAGCTATTTGTTTAGAACTGTTTTGCTTGCTCAATCTGTGCATATTTCTCTCCTAATTCAGACGAGAGGACATTTTCACTGCAGCGTTGGATTATGGATCCATATTTTGGATAAAAACGTCTTAATGATGGATTTGTTTCTTACAAACATGCAGCTTTTGTCTTCTCAAGACATTAACTGGTGGACTGGAGTGGTGTGGATTACTTGTGGATTATTGTGATGGTTTAATCAGCTGTTTGGACTCTCATTCTGACGGCACCCATTCACTGCAGAGCATCCATTGCTGAGACACTGATGCAATGCTACAATTCTCCAAATCTGATGAAGAAACAAACTCATCTACATCTTGGATGACCTGAGGTTGAGCACATTTTAAGATAATTTTCATTTCTGGGTGAGCTAGTCCTTTAAGCTCTTCATGTTGGCAGTTATCTTGCCACTGAGAACAAATCTCAGTGACATTATAGAGATGCTATTACCGGTCAGTTGTTCTGCAGGTCAGGGTCAAGCTCTCTTTTACCTGGGATCCTTCCTTATACGGTCATCGTGTGTTCTTCTGAACGCTGACCTTCTCTGTGTCGTTCATGCTCATGATGGATGAAGCACATTTAATCAGTCCTGACCGCGGAGATGTTTTCCTCTTGTTTGTAGTCACAAGGAAAAAGCACAGAGGGTTTCATGAGCACGTCATACTGAGAAGCAATGATTTCAGAGCTAGTCATCAAAATCTTGCCATCAGGGTCACACTGGGGTCACGTGTGGCTGGCTGATGGAGGGATGTTTGTGTTCTCTTCATACACCAAATCCTCTTCCTTTAGCTGAGTGGCTGATGGGAATGTTGCTATAGGAAATTATTATTATTATTATAAAATTAAGGTAGGTATTTCTGTTTGTGTGGATTCCTGTATAAATGCCCTCCTCACTGCGCTGTTCAAGGAAAAAAATTGATTGCATATTTGATGATGAATTTTTGAGATGCCCCTTAGAAAACATCAAGGGAATCAGAGCTCTTAAAGAGATAGTTCACCCAAAAATAAAATGTCATTCTAAAACCTGTTTATTTATTTATTTCAAGAAAACACAGAAGAAAATTTTATTTATTTATTTATTTTTCAGGCCATACAATGAACGTTAATGGGGCCCAGTGTTGTTTGTCCACAGTTTTTGGATGAATTATCCACTTAAAAGTTGAGTTTGAACAAATAAAATCAAATTAAATAATAATAATTAATGCTAATCATCAAAAGGTACCATATCAACGTGCAAGAACTTGCACAATAATAGCACATATGGGTTTGTTGGTATAGATTTATGATGCAAGAGGTTCCTGGTTCAAATCCTGTATGGGACCTCAGAGCTTTTTTGTAAAATTTCAAGGGGTTTCTGACATTGCTTCTGGTGGCCTGTGAACTCTGTGAACCCGGCTTCTATAATTGACATCAAAGTTGTGTAACTAAGCAGAATTGCCCATGCATGAGGAATGCTGAGGGCATTGCAAGGCAGTGTGTTAACTAGCCCTCTGTTTATTTTGGGGTTTTTAAAAAATATAGTGATATTTCAGTTAAACAGTGGAGGGCAGTGTTGCTCAATAATCGCAACTGTCCTTGAACTACTACCTCTAATTTCAAACAGGCCCAGAAATACTGTAAGCACCTGCAGCTGAAGACATGAGAGCTCTCGAACGACTGGAAGACACTAGAGTGCGTTTAATAGACAGTCAAGCATTTCTAACGTTACAAAAGATTTGAGCTTTTGAACTTTCTATTCATCAAAGATTCCTGAAAAATAAAATGCATCACAGTTTCCACACAAATATTGTGCAGCACAACTGTTTTCAACATCGATAACAATCAGAAATGTTTCTTGAGCAGCAAATCAGCATATTATACTGATTTATGAAGAATCATGTGACACTGAAGACAGGAGTATGAAGCTTTGATCACAGGAATGAATTACATTTTAAAATATATTCACATAGAAAACAGTTCTGTCAGGACCACTATCATCAAAGATGATTGACAATTAGCATACAGTTTGGATTGGCGGTATGGTTCCGTTCTGGGCCTAGCATGGATGAGAGCAGGGAGAGCAGCGATAACCCCCCCAGGGTAAACAGAACAGAACCAACATAAATGTATTGCAGATATTGTTAAAGTTCAATAATGTTATGTACACATTTTAGAATTAGTCTGATTCAAGGAGAATCAGAAGGCTGAATCCTGACTGACAGAGGAGGAGCTGGGGATGGAGGAGGGTAATTAGCTATTGAGCAATGCGAAAACTGCTGATACTACTGCGGGGCCTTATATATGAATACTTAGATAGGTGTCGTATTCCCATAGGTTGATGGGGATCAGCTGAAGGTCAGCTGATGCGAGCTTGACTAACGTGACCTGCCAGAACTAACGCTACGCTTGATTTCTTTTAAATTGTAATAATATTTCATGATATTGCTGTTTTTTTACAGTATTCAATCAAATAAATTTAGCCTTGGTGAGCAGACAAGACTTTAAAAACATAAAACATTACAAATCCTACAGACCCTGAACCTTTGCATGGTATCTATATGTGTATATACAGCATCACACACACACACACACACACACACATGTCTGGTCAGCTATCCTTGTGGGGGACTCTCCATAGGCGTTATGGTTTTTATACTGTACAGACCGTATATTCTATTGTCCTACACCAACCCTACCCCTAAACCTACCCCTCACAGGAGACTTTCTGCATTTTTAGATTTTCAAAAAACTTCATTCTGTATGATTTATAAGCTTTTGTACCCGTGGGGACCACAATTTAGGTCCCCACCATGACACGAGTCCCCATGAGTCTGTGTGTAGTCAGGTTTAAGTCCCCACCAGGATATATACACCTGTACACACATACACACACACACACACACACACACACACACACACACAAATAATAATCGTGAATAATCAAGTTGGGTTTGATTACAGTTGCAGTTGAAAGGTTGGTTACTGTGTGTGAGCACTACTACACCTGTCTGGTTACGTGAAACAAGCGTTTCTGTGGTGGAAAGAGAGCCTTATCATCTTAAACATACACTCATACACGCGTGAGAAACTGACGTGAGGCGCCACGCTCTCTCATATGTCATGATGAAGCTCATCGAAAACACACGCATGGCTCGTATTCCTGTAATACACTGCGCTGCGGTCTTTAATAAGAAATTTGTTCACAGATGTGCACACTCAGCATTGTTTCTTTCTGCATTATTCAAACTGTACAATTTTAGTTGCATTATTAGGCTACACTGTAGTTTGGTGCAAGTAGTGCTTGGCATGGCATGCAAAACCATGTTTGTGAATACATTTATGCCGTTGCATGGATTCAAAAATGTTTATGCATGTTTTATACCCAGTTTTAATGATGCATAAGCATAAACATGTTACATTAAATTCATTTGGTGTATGTGTCTGCGTGTGTGCGTGTTTGTGCATGAGCCGTGGCACTCTGTCTGTCAGACTGGCGCTGGCTTTGTTTATTTGCTCGGGTTGATGAGGAGGAGGTCTTATATAGGGCCCTGCATGACCGCAGAGCGCTCCGTCTCCATAACACACCACTGTTGGCCTTTCCTCTGATCACGTGTGCTTTGTTTTTATTCCTCACACACACATGCGCGTTAAAGTCAGCCACTGCAAATAAGAAAGCTCTTGCATGTTTCTTCTACTCACATGTGTGTCTGTTGCAAAACATCAGAGGTGCGACGCTGAGTGCTGTGTAAATATCTACTTTAAGGTGGTCTTAGCTGACGGTTTCGCTGGTACACAAGGTTAATTATTACTAGCACCATCTTACAAGGCTAATATTGCTTGCTTATATAACCCTGTTGAAAAAAAAAACCTTCTGAAGATGGTCTTAACCGGTTTAAACTGGCCTCTTAAACCATCAAAGCAGACTATGTTTTATGTTTGTTTAATTTTAACTGGTTCATATGAACTGGTCTCCAGGTGCTTCATCTTTTCCGTCCCACCAATCCGTATCTTCTGCTTCCTGTGAGCGCTCAGGTTTTCACCAAAAACACACAAAGAGAGTCCGCATCGCACATTTCCTCTCATTATTCGGCTTGAGTAAAGGTCATCATGCTCAGTGGAACGAGCCGCTGAGAATATTTGTTTTTCCAACGTAACCAAACAGTAATGCACTCGCACTTTCACAGAGTCACATGAGATGATTATTTCAGCAGCGTATTTTTTTGACGGCGGTTTCCCTCAGGGTCAAAGGCCAAAAACTTCATTTCCTCCTGTTTGCAGCCATTAAAAACACAAAGAGAATCTATAGCTGATTGAAACCGTATTGTATTCACACACTTGCTGTTTAGTTGGATGCATTTGCTGCACAGAAAGTTACGACAGACTAGATGTTCGTGTTTTAATGACATAAACTGAACGTTTCACTAAGTCACTGATAGGCTATTGATTTTTCCCGTCACTTAATTGAGACCCTTCCTGGCAAAGTTAATCAAAAATTAAACCTGTTTAAACACTGGCACAACCTGCTGGATCATAATTCGCAGTCATATAACTGCATCAGTTTAGTTTCAGTTGCAGTGTGTTCGGTGGGAATCGATCTTAATCGCCTCAATAAAATTACTGGTGAAAATGTTTTGTTGATTTCACCCATGATAACATAACGGAAAAAAAAAACATACTGCTAGAAAAGCACTTCAAGATTTTATCAATGCACTTTTGAGGACAAAATAAATCAATAAATCCAGAAAAAATATGTTTGTTTCAAATATTCCAGTCATAATTGGATTGATCCACATGAGTGAGTTAATTAACTCACCTAAACACATCCAATGCATGATTAATCAGATATATATATCATATATATAGTCAACATAACATAAGCATATTATTATAACATATTCTCTAAATGATGCAAATGCACAAGTTATGTTCCTAAATGTGAATTAGTAAAGCATAATGAATTCAAACAATGCATTAGTCTGCTCATTATGATCTTATGTGTTTGACTTGCATATCATATATATATATATATATATATATAGTTTTTTTAATGAATATTTTTTATTATTGTTCTTAGCCGAATCATGCATTCAGTCAGATGCTGTATGTAGGTGAGATGTATCTGTATGAGTCAGTGAGGACACTGGGAGTAAAAACACTGCATTTTAACTATTGTGATATGAGCGATGAGTGTATTATGTTTCTGGCCTCGGCTGCGGTCAAACCCGCTGACCCTGAGGTGAGGTCAGGGGTAAAGCGTAGTCGAGGATGATTGGTCAGGTGCAGTGAGAGATGGCAGCTGTTGCTATGTGTGTGGAGTATGTGCGGGAGTAGTCAAGCCAGAGGAGTCTGTTTGGCATTTTCAGGAACACCTAAGCCGCTGGTTTCTATTAGGAGGCACTAAGAGAACATGTGTGCCAGACTGGATAAACAAAGGAGAGAGTAGCACCGATGCCCAGTTTTATCACATGGCTGACAGCTTTACACTGTGCTAAATCCAGACTGTTCCTCGAACAGGTAGTGATTACGCTAACCACGGGTTCACGATGTTCACGACAGGCCAAAGCTGACATTACCTTTGCATAAAACACCGGTGAAGCCGTGTCGCGGTTATGAAACTCTCACGCAATGCAAGCGTCTGTAAATGAAGCAGATGAATCTGCTGAGCGGCGTCTCAAAGGACACCAAACCGCTTGTTGTGGGCGACGGTGGCTCTCAGCTGATAACAGGACAGAGCTGTGGGTGATGAAAGCATTTTAGCACCAGAGGGACCGGTTCATACTCAAAAATACTGGAACCGAATGATTCCTTTAATGGATCTTCAGTATCTGGGCCATTCCTGTTACGCAGACTGTCATGCCATCATATGTCTGCGTGCTCTTGGCTAAAATATGAAATACACTTAAAAAAAAAAAAAGTTGAAAAACAAGCTCTCATTATCATAATTACGTCAACATATGGTGTTTTTTTATTATTATATAATTGTTATAATATTTTATAATTATAAATGTTCTATAATTAATATGAATTCTATTTTAGAATAATTGGATATTATTATAGATCATTTTATAAATGTTATTTTGACCATTTCTACAGCATTGCCTTTGGCGGCAACTAAAAATGATATTGAAAATATCAATAATAATGAAAATAATATCAATAATAATATAGCTTTTTGTAAATTTGTGTAGTGTACAGTAATGATTTTTTGCTAAAAGTATAATTTAAGGAATCCTTTAGAGCATTCGGAATTGGATTGTTAAAACAGGATTGTTAAGTCTGTCAAAACGTTTAAAGGATTCACAAGGTTTAATTACTACTTTGTATAAGAAACATCATATTTTCATGCATTCAGACATTTTTGGTTCCAAATCTGTGATAAATCTATATATGTATCACAAATACAGTATATCTATATATACCTATATCACAAAAAAGATATATAATATATATAATAGTACAAAGATATAACTCTTTTTTTACTGTATTGAGATGGATGGATGGATGGATGGATGGATGGATGGATGGATGGATGGATGGATAGATGGATGATAGATGGATGGATGGATGGATAAACCAGAAACTACTAAACTGTATAGAATGAGGACATTTAGATGCACAAAATGAATGGTTCATTTTGTGTGCAATATCAATCATAAAAATGTGTATTACACAATATGACATAAGTGTCTTCATTAACAGCTCTATAAATCAACATCTAATGAGGAAGTATTAAATACACTGTGTAGTTCAAAGCTCAAAGACTAAAGAACCGTCAGCGTTGGCTGATCTGCTTTGTGTACATATAATATTATGGCTGTTTGTTGTGTTGTAATATATTACTGTAATAAATGGCAGTTTATGTGAGGTTTTCTCCCGAGCTGGTTTATTAGCAAACAGAAGATCACGAGCGGTGAGTAACCTGAGAGCAGCTGTTCTGTCTCCGAGCCAGACGTCTCCACCTCAGAGACCCGTGCTGATGATAATGCTGGGAATGCAATATTTGGCATTTCTAAAACTCCCTAATTCACATTTTTCATGAACATGGAAGTTCCCAAGATTCATCATTTTTATTTTCTGGTCAGAGCGTTTAGTTTGTTTCTACATTTTATCAGCCAGCAGAAGTGAAAGTGGACAAAACAAAAATATACTGTTAAACATATATGCAATATATTAAATAAAATATTTTAATATATGGGAAGCTACTGTATGCTTATGTTTTTCAATATACTGCAATATATGCATAGAGCATGCCTGGTTATTTATTGATACATATAAATATATATAGCAATGAAGACCAAAACTGCACTACATTTTTTACATGTGATAGCTTTGTTAAATGCATAATGCATAGGTTTGCTGAACACAAATTCATAAACTTTTATCTCACTTGATTGTTTGTTTAGTTACACTTTTCATATACAAAAATATGTGTGATGTATGCAAGAAAAATGGGTTAACTAAAAACAAATATGACCATTTGTAATATCTAATAAAATGTTGGGATTTTTGGACACCGATTATTCAATTAAATATAAAAATGTCCTGATTATGGACAACTGGATGTCTTGTTACAACATAATTAGAGTACTACATATAATTAATAACATATTAAATATAAATATGTATATATTTATTTATGCATGAATTATATTTGTAAATAAATTATTATAACTTCATTATTTAAAAAATGTAAACTATAATTTTAATCAAAACAAACTTGTTTCATCGTTTATTTGAGCACAAACTGTTGATCCATCCAAATATTCAATGTTCAAAAGTATGTCAAATAAATTTGAACACACACACACACACACACACACACC
>NW_015505385.1:601978-615518 GCF_001515645.1 Sinocyclocheilus grahami
CACACACACACACACACACACACACACACACACACACTTATTTATTTGTTTATTTAGTGGCTTCAGAAGTACATGAGTCTCATTTGACTGCATAATTGCTGTTAATGCACCAATTAAGCCAAAAGAACATGAGGTGAAATATTTGATTCCATCCTCAAGTTATTAATATGTAAATGTGTGTTAATCACGCAGCAAACAAAACAGCCATTGCTAAAAGAAGTCTGTGCATTTCTAATCTCTAATTGCATTACAGAAATCATCGACCCAATGTGCTTCAAAAGACACTCTTATGATGGTTGAATCTTCTGGCTGATGTTCTTACGCTGCTGATGCTGTGGGAGGATGAATGCACTGCAATTACAGTTACGCAATTAATAATTAGTTCATTTAGCTTGTGTTAGAGCAAGGCAGGTGAAGAGACAAGGAGAACAAGCTTGCGGCCTTGAGCTTCAGTACTCGGAAGGGTTGCATAAGAAACGTCCTGCAGCACATCTAAACATTAGTGAGCGAGTATCAGAGTCCTGCAGAAGTGAGTCACTCAGACAGGAAAATCAACGTGGACGGGAGGAAGCGTCTGAGAGATTTCTGCAGAAACACGCCGTGGCTTTTGTTGATAGGCTTGCATAAGTCGAATGGGATTTGTTGACTTATTCAGAATTTACATTACCGAATGAAAGCACTCTTTTGAATCGGGCGGGATAAAGGTTTGGCAAACAAGAGCGTCTGGTGAATGTCATGGGTTTGTCGACTGCTTTCGTACCGAATAATAGGCTTGTTATTTCCCTCCATATGAAAGAAACGGTTCTGCTCTATTAATCCTGCAACAACTGAATTCCCTTTCATATCGTAACATCCGGAGAACTCTGAAAGTTTCAGTCTTCTCTTTATGAATCTTTAGTCTTTGTATCAAAACATACAGTACATCGAACACACACCTCAGATTTCACACCCTGTTCCTCGAACATATTTGCTCTTTTGTCTTTTGTTCAGCCTAATTTTAGCAGGTGTGTCATTTTTAAAAACCTATCCAAAGCTGATCTGTGAATTTGGAATTGTTCTTTACTTGAAGAATATTTTATATGAGTCCAAAGAGTGATTTAAGCACATTTCTGTGAGATTTTAAGACTCTGTCAGACACAAATTGATGTTAAATGTGACCAATTAATGACATCAGTCCACCTTGTTGCAATTTATTGGTTGCTATATATTTGTAGTGTGCTGCTTTTGTTAGGTGGGATTAGGAGGATCTTGTATTGTCTAATGTTTTCTGAAATATGTCAGATCTGTTAACTTTCTGAAGGCATATTATAGTTATAGCCACACATTTTTATTTTCATAAGTTTATTAATACCTACTACTTACTGTCCAAAGTGTTTAAAATCTCACAGAATTGTACTTTAAAGATGAAAATAAGTCATAAAAAATAAACGTTTTTTTAGTTTAAAATCAGTTCTTTTTTTGTCTTTTTTTTTAATTTCACATTTAAATTTTATGTGTTACTCACCATTCCTGCATTTGTGAAATCAGCAATGTGCTAGAAAATAGTATCAAAGTAAATCAAAGTTGTCCAGTGAAGTGAAGAACAGTTTTCAATTGAATTAACACAATGAATTATTTAAATGTGAATTAACACATTGAATTAAATGTGAAATTTTGACATTTTGCTGTAACTAATTGTTAAACTTACACTGTAAAAAAAAAAAACTGTGACATTTACGGTAAAATACCGGCAGCTGTGGTTGCCAGAACTTCACCATAAAAAATATAGGTAGCAACATTTAGACTTAACTTAAATTCACAATAAAATACCGTATTTCATTAACTGATGTAATGTTAATAAACCAACATATGGAAGTACTAATATCTGTTTTGAACTATAGTAATGCACTGATAACCACCAAAAGCAGGTGAGGAAAAAGTCACATGATGAACCGAAGCTCATCACAAACAGCTTTTCTACGAGCTGTGGAGGATAATACTGACGTATAGAAGGTGCACAGTGCCATTCACACAAACACTAAACCCCATCACGGTGACACACATGATACTGAAATAATGCAATAAACATTCATTTAACAACATTAGATGAAAGATTAAACTCTAATGTACACAACTGATAAGAAAAAACTAAGAAGAAACATGTTATTTCAACAACAAAAAACATCAAATATGATGCTTCATGCAGGGAATTCTGGGAGTGTCAATTTACGGTTTGTCACTGTAAATTATACAATGACTTTTTTTTCACTTCCAAAAACCATATTTTTAACAGTATTTTACTGTAAAATTACGTTAAATGTAATTACATTTATTCACCGAATATATTATATGGAAACTTACTGTTAACCAGTTAACATGTTTTTACTGTAGCATTTTACAGTCTTTTACTGTTAAAATCACAATCATTTTTTACAGTGTACTATCAAAGTCTGAAAAAAAAAGATTTCTAAGCTAATTTTTTTTTGCAATTCATAATCAAGCGCCACACCTGACTCATGTTAAATATTTCTGAATTTATACCAGCATTCTCTCTGAAAACCTCTCTGAGGTTTAATAAATACACGGCACTGTTGTTCACTTCAGCGATTTGCCCAAAAGGCTTTGCTTTTGGCTTTATTCATCAAATTCACCGAACATACACAACATTTGATTTTCTGCTTCATTTCCTGTTTTACATTTGCTCACAGCAAACCTTATCTTTTCTAAACATTGCATGCTGACAATGTGACTCTAAGTGTAAGTACAGTAACATAATGCATGCATCTCTCAGAATCAGTTCTTCTCTCTACAGCACCTCGTCAAGGGAACATGTTCTAAAACAGAAGGACAGCTGATTGGAGTTCAGACCACAAGATGTCCTTGTCCTGAAGCACAGCGATTTGAGTCACTACGGCTGGTGTGGAGCAAAGAATGAGGACTAAAATCATCAAATATGCTGAACAATCGATCCCTGACACAAACCACTGAATCAGATATAGCCGGCCACTCATTTCTGCGGATATTTTTAGGACCTTCACATGTGCAGTCACTGAATATTGGAAATATTAAAATAAATATGAAGGTTTGTTGATGTTTGGGAAATAAGTGTATATTTGTGGACGCCTGATGAGAGTCAACCTCTTCTGACCTTTACTTAGAGTTTTTAATTTGATATTTTGGTCCATACATATGGTTCAGATATACATTTTTCACTAGTTTTAGCACTGACCAGGTGAAAATTTGATCACGTAGAAAACTAATAGCACTCCTGTTCTCAATAAAACATTTTCACTTGCACTATCATTCATGTCGCAAATTCAATAGTTTAATACATAGGCAGCTGTAATGACTTGATATACAAAATCTGATCCAGAACATTATGATATATGCTATAATACCAAGACATTGAGCCGTCTGACTCTTCTGTCTGTGTGCTTTACTGCTTCATTTGACAGAAAACGCAGACGAAGCGCTGCAGTCGGGTGAAATGATTCACAGCCGTTGCCCCTGATTTTTTAAAACTTCGACAGAGATCTGTTATCTGCGGCACACAATGAGACGTGATCGCGCTCATCAGGGGCTCTTGTAGTGATGAAAAGGCCAAAGCGAATCAATCATTCTTTTGCACCTGTCTCTTTGCTGTCTGTGCTGAATGTGGGTTTGATAGTGCTCTGAGATTCAACCTGCCTGCGACTGCTTAGAAGGAAACTCGTTATTCATATATTCTGGTTGACAATTACCAAATTCGTCTCTGTAACTCTTGGTGACATTTGCTCTTTGTCTACAAGAACGCTGATTAGTATGACGTCGATAATCAATGCTTGTTTGACATACTGACACATATGGCACAGTAAGTGTCGATGAGAATTACAAACAAGTTTGAAACATGTCTCTTTACAATACAGTAGACTGTTTTATTAGGTATGAAATGAGTTAAAGGAATAGTTAGATGTAGATGAGTTTGTTTCTTCATCAGATTTGGAGAAATGCAGCATTGCATCAGTGTCTCAGCAATGAATGCTCTGCAGTGAATGGGTGCCGTCAGAATGAGAGTCCAAACATCTGATAAAAACATCACAATAATCCACACTACTCCAGTCCTGTAATTCAAATGAGTCCAAAATTAATCTAATTTAAATGCATTCATCCATTACCTCAGAATTAGATTTCAGGGACTAAATTAAACTATGCAAATTAAATCAATATCTAATACAATGACAGATTGTATTGTATTCTGAGTGTCACTTGCAAACATTTTCACCTCATTTTTCAAATTAGCAGCGCTGTGCTAAAAAAAGAACAGAAGAATGTGTGACGTCAGATCTGGAGGATTGCTGTCTTGTTTAAACAATGCTTTTTATGGTTCCTAATGTTTTCTTTGTCTTCCTCCTTTCTTTGAGACAGGCGAAGTTCCTTCCCCAGATTGACTTATCTGGTGTTGTTGAACAAAATGGAAGAAAATATGCACACTGTGATCCAGCAGAAAATGGACAGCAGAAACACAAATGGCACATTTCTTTTTGTTTTTGTTGTGAGAACTATTAGATATGAAAAAATAACATAGCATGAAATGTACTGCAGTTATACTTTGGGATCAGTAAGATTTTTTTTTTTAAAGAAGTCTTTTCTGCTCATCAAGGCTGCATTTATTTGATCAAAAACACAGAAAGGAACAGTGAAATATTATTACAATTTAAAATAACTGTTTTCTATTTTTAAATACTTGAAAATATAATTTATTCTTGTGATGCGCAGCTGTATTTTCAGCATCATTCCTCCAGTCTTCAGTGTCACATGATCTTCAGAAATCATTCTAATATGCTGATTTGCTGCTCAAGAAACATTTCTGATTATTATCAATGTTGAACACAGTTGTGCTGCACAATATTTATCTGGAAACCGTCATAGAAGATGTTGAGAAGACATTACTGATTTATTGATCTCATAACACAAAACTAACCTTATCTGCTTTTATAGGCTGTTGTCAGGGCATCTTGAATAATTTATGTTCTGTTTCTCTTTGTGAGTGTGTGTTATGTTTGTTGTTACTGTGCACATTTTCAGCTTCTAATAAGTCTATAAACATGCATATTGTAATTTAAAGTTGGCATGAAACATGCTTGAAAACAAGGTTATCCAGATTATGCATAATGGTTGCAGAGGAGCTACTGAAAGCTTTAAAAAGTTTGATTATATTTAATTAAATAATGTGTGTGAAGAGCCTCATTTGGTTTAAAAAAACACTCCACTTCTCAGCACCTGAAAATCACCACGCATTTACAAAGAGCAGTTTGATTTGTGCATTTATATCCTCAGATATTTCTTTATGACCCATAGTTCTTTATTAATGTGTGGTGGTTATAAATGTATCTCATAAAGAGGCAGCAATGCCGCTGACGTTTAAGGATAGCAGCTTGCGTTCTTCCCCGTAACCATGGCAGAACCGCTCATCATTTCCACAGCAACCTTCAATCAGAGAGTATAGTGTAGAATTAGATCAACAAGAGAAAACACTGCACTTGTTCATTGTTGAAAACGTTTATTTAGAAGAGATTGAATGAAAACAGCAGGCTACATCTTCATCAGTCTATGTCTCTGTACTAAATCACAGTAGCTGTCTACGTAGGCAGCATAAAAATGCATTCCAAAAGACGTGCAGACTTTTAAGATACCGTCCTTTGATTTAATACAGTACCTTTCACAGAGAAATCAAACCAAGAATGCACAACATCCTCAATTAAAAAGTAAATCTAAGATGGTGGATGAGATTGTCAGTTATAAACACAAATTTTCATTCACTACTGTGATATATTGATAAAACAGCATGCAATCTTGTTTAAAAAAAACTGAAAAACTGGTGCTGGCCCACCTGAAGGACATCACTGGACCCTTGCTGGATCCTCTTCAGTTTGCCTACAGAGCAAACAGGTCTGTGGACGATGCAGTCAACATCTGACCTTTAAGAATTAATTTTTCAATAATTGTGTATGCTGTGCATTTTTCATGGAAGCTTCCATTGCTGGATAAAAATAAATAAAAAGGTAATGGTGATTTTTTTTTTGTCTTTTTCTCACAATACAGACTGTTTAGCTTGCATTTCTAAATTTATTTCTCAAAATTCCGATTTGTTTTCAGAAGTTGTGAGATGTACTTTAAAGTCAGAACTACAAGATATAAACTGTTAAAATTCATAATTCTGAATTTATTTCTCACAATTCAGATTTTTAAAATTATTTTTTAGATTTGTGAGACAAAAAGTTGCAATTCCCTTGTAATTTTTAATTTTTAAATCCCATTGAAAACAAGCTTCTGTTTTTTGTGCAAAAAACATGCTTTTATGCAAAATACCAAAAAACATCTATACATGTGGTCAAAGACAAAAAAGGGTTTAAGCATAAAAACAATAAGTGTAATAAATTTTTGTTGTCCCCCCCCCCCCCAAAAAATTATGTTTAATCAGTATTAATTGCAATTTTGTTTTTGTTTTTCTGAGAAAAAAAGAAATATCATACATTTATCCCCTGATTTACAGAAGAGACCCACTAAAATGTCATTCAGTGTAACAATCTTGTCAGGCATATTTACAACAAAAATCTATTTATGACATATTAACAGACTAATTACTTTCACCCCAAATACTAATTAGTTGTAATTTTACATTTTTAAAGTTTGCCACGATCCTAGGTTTTGCCCATTTGTCAGAAAGAATTTTTAACTTTTTAAAACACTATCAAATTTAATATGCTCCCTTATTGTTTTATATATTTTAATATGTACGAATTTTTAACTTTTTAAAACACTATCAAATTTAATATGCTCCTTTATTGTTTTATATATTTTAATATGTACACGTCAGAATAAGCATGCTGTTTGAATTCTTACATAAATATTGTGTCACACTGAATGACAATATAACATTATTTCAACCAAATTTTGACATTTTATTCTCCAAAAACGTATTTGAAACCTTAAAAGTAGACACTTTACTGACATTTAATGTGCTTTCTATGGACATATAATCACTTTTGTACATTTCTATTGATGCAGACATCTTAACGTCTTTGACCCACATACAATTCACTGCCGTTTCCAGCTGAAATGAACACTAGTGGCAGTAAAACACCAACAATCTTTATTTCATTTTGCACAGGTTATGATTACTGTCACAATATCAATTAATAAAAACGTATTGTCACACAATACTATGTTATGCACTCAAAACACGTTTACCACAGTGCATGACATTTTGACATTTGCATCACATAACCAGCTCCATATGTTTGGCTTTTCTGACAAAGTAAACTTGCTCGGTAGCACACCCGGTGCATTGCACTTATGATGTGAAGCGCTCGGATACGAGTCTGTTAATAAACACGAGTCATGATAAAAGAGCTCAAAGACTTGTAGAAGCAGGTTGCTTCAGCAAATGTGTTTTTATCTCACGTTTGTTTTTTTTAAAACTATCGTTTTGGTGTCAGGTGTAGTAACTTTTAGATTCACATTCTTTTTAATAGTGTCTCAAAACGTGCAAGAAACAACAAAATATAATTTTACACAAATGTCACCATGCACAGGCATGTTTTCTTTTCAATGAGCCAATAACTTAAAAAGTGCAAGTACTTCACTTTTCCAGGACCAGAATAATCCCTATTCTCTGTCACGTCTCGTCTGTCTTGTCTCGCCCTGTTACCTGTATACATTTACCTTCTGCAAAATTACAGCTATGAAGCCTGAAGTCTGTAAAAACTGTGAATCAGACACAACATAAGCGACTCTCACAGACAGCGAGGTAATAACAGTTTGGGCTCAGCCCGTATCTCATGTGCCACCTGTGGTTGATGATTCACACGCAGGTCAGAAACACACGCTGCTTCTATGTGACACAGCTCATCTTACTCTGTATATTCAGCTGATAGCATCACAATATTAACAGCCGCGTGTTAGAGAGCCGGATCCCAACGGACCGATCAGTGTGAAGTAATTGGATCCGTACAAAGAAATATTCCAGTCTGACAAGGTTTGAACTCAGCGATCCTTCCATGCCATTCCATGTGTGACGCAAACACCCAACAAAAAGAGTTCCCTGGAGAGTTTTTCAAACACGTATCAGTTTTTTGGCACATTTTTGGTAACACACCGTACAGGAACGGTTGTCCTAGGTGCACACTGATGATAGTTTATTTGTGTCCTAATGATGTTACGTTGACAGTTTGTGTGTGTGTGTGTGTGTGTGTGTGTTTGTGTCACTTCAGCTGGTTGCTCTTTATATAACACAACAGTATTCCTCTTATTGCATTTTTACCTCCAGGCAATGGGCAAAAATAGTACGGCAGCTTGTAAATGTTTATGTGCAAGAAATTTCAAAACTAGTGTGACTCCAAAAGACATGGGAGATATGCTGGGAAACTCCCAGCTAACAAAAATATGTTCTAATATGTTAAAAAAAAGTATGTTTTGCTCACGTTCCCATTAAGTTATGAAAATGTTATATCTGAATTTTTTTTTTACGTCTAGTCTTTTAGACAGTTTATTCACTGTATATGCTTTAGACATGTAAAACACCCACGTTTCACATCATTATTTGGTGCTTTAATAATATAGTTGCATATATTTGACGTCAATGTGTGATTTTGTAAACAAACTAGTGAACTGAACCAGTTAATTGAAACGAACTATCCAAAAGAATCAGTTCACGGAAACTAACTGGATTTTCCCGTTTGTCTGAGGCTCTGGACTGCAGGTGATAATGTTGTAAATAACGTTCAGTTTCTTGCACAGACTGATCATTTCTCTTCATAAGACCACAATAACATTAGGAGCCACGGGTATTCATTGTGTGTCCCTTGATTTGCTTTTATTTTACTCTCCAAGACACGCAGCTTCTGAGTTCACCAAGGAGCACGGTGTCAGCTAAAAATCTTCTTTAGTTTACTACTGATGGGAAAAAAAGTCACCTAAAGCATGGCCTGAGAGTGAGTAAATTAACAGCATATTTTCATTTTGGTGTGAACTATCCTTTTAAAAGTGTGTTTTGGATGTTTTCTTTAGGAACACTTTAGGAAAAGCCAAAAAGACCCAAGTCTCAAAACAGACCAATGTTTTTTTTGCCTGTAGTGTTTCACAGATCGTTTTGAGTGAACATACTAATGTTACCAGAAGAATGTTTGTTTGTAACTTTGGAAGAACCTTTCCAGAACATTCTGAGACCATTTCCTAATAACTGGGTTTATACCTATTGAAATGAATCCACCCACAGATGTAGCCACAGTAACATCTATTTACATGCATCACATGCATAGAAAGAAGCACCTGAATCCCTGTTAGAAGTGCACATGTTTATAGCACGATGGGTTACAGAGGCTTGAATGATTCATTTCTGTGCAGTGGGACTGTATGACTACAGCCCACAGATCATGCTGTGGTCAGTATGGAGTTGTACAGAAGTATGTTTTATGCTGAATCATAAGTCAGGACTTGTCTTTCTGTTCTAGACTGTCCAAAGCATTATCAAAGACAGACACAATGAGCTGGATGTACCTAAGAGTGTTCACAAACCAAACTAGATTAGCACTTTTTGGAATAAAGAATAGATAGAAATATATCTGTTAGCAATCCCGGTCATCTCTAAAGTAGTTCCTCAGAAGTAAACTTCGATTTGCTGTCTTCAGCTGCACCTGAGAAACTCTTATCTTGAGTCAGACATTTGTTACGTCATGCATTCAAACTGGAAACATAAGGTAGTCTGAACATAAGAAAAGAAGAATTAAAACTAAATGTAAAGAGTTGAGTGATCAACTTTACAGCATTCACTATAGTACGTGTTAATGTTAATGTTAAAAACTGCTTTGATCACAGCAGTAAATTACATTTGAACATATATTCATATAGAAAACAGTTATTTTAAATTGTATTAATATTTCACAATCTTTACTATATTTTCGATCCAATAAATGCAGCCTTGGTGAGCAGAACAGTCTTCTTTCAAAAATATTAAAAATCATAATTATTCATCTTTGACTGTTACTGTATAGATTCTACATATATCATATCATATCATATTATGATTACATTTGAAATCTGAACATTTTATCAAAACATTTCCTTCTAGGCATAATTCACCCAAAAATGAACAAAAATATTTAATGCTTAAAGTCAGTTTGAGGAATATCAATACACAAACCACTGTCACTAACATATACAGTGATGTCTTTAATTATTTACAACATAAGTTATGTTTATAATTACACAACGTGACCAAGCATCACTGATACTGACAGTCGACTCTTTCAAAGCAGCTTGATTCAAAGTCAGTCCTATGAAACATATCACAAGACTGACTAAAATGTAAAAGTGGGCCTATTTATAGCATTCTCTAATTTTGATAACCAACTGTTCACAATAACAATTCCTCCAAAAATAACCACCGTGCACTGGCAGGACAAAGCAAGTGAACTGAAAGGCTTTTGTCAGCATTTTTTCTCGGGTCCCAGCGGGCGGCTCGTGGTCTCACTGCCTGATGAGACTCGCTCCTCGACCCGCTGCTCCTGAACTGGGCTCTTATTGGACTCATGCAGCTCTAGAAAGCTCTAGAATGCAGCTAACGCTCCCCAAAATAGAGCTTTTCATGTGTAGCAGCACCTGCACTGATTGCCTCTGTATGGGCTGCTCAGCTCAGATGAAATGACTGATTTTGGTGCATCTGGACACATCAGCACCCCTTTCCTGTTTTCTTTCAGAGTGACACCATGCCACACTGCTTTTATCTGCAATGCATTAATTTTCAGTTCAAACTATGTGTTGATGGTTGAAAGCTTCAAAAACGTATTTCTTTCCACCGCCCCTCAATATTACCAGAAAAAAATGACTTGGTATATTATTCATTCATTGATCAAGGTGCACGGCACGTTCACGTTTTGTCACTCTTTGGGGATCCTTATGGTAGAGATATACAATTTGGGTGTCATTACGTGCTTTTTTCTCTTTTACTTTGATTCAGATAATATGGTGAACCATACAGAATATCTATCTATCTATCTGTCTATCTATCTATCTATCTATCTATCTATCTATCTATTTAGAAAATAAAAACAAAAAACAACAACAAATTATATATATATATATATTGTGATGAGTGGGGGCGGGGCCGAGAGCTGTGGGAATGGAGCGATGCCCCGCCCCCACTCGTCACACACACACACATATATATATAATTTGTTTTTGTTTGTTTTTCTTTTTTCAGAATGCAAAAAATGGCCAAAAAAGTATATTTGCTAAAATATGTTTCAATTCAATTCAATTCAATTCAAGTTTATTTGTATAGTGCTTTTCACGATGCAAATCGTTGCAAAGCAGCTTTACAGAAAATTAAAGTTTCTACATTATATTTAGTAATGGCTTATCAGTGGTGACTATCTCAAGTTGATGTCCATATGGCAGAAATGTACGGTAAAAATCAAGCAGTTAGTTAATGGCATGAAATGCAAAATTTGATAGTTTTGTATGTTGTCTGAGGGTTGGCATCATCTGAGGTCCTAGAAGGTAATAGAGAAAAATTAGCATAGCTGCTGTTCCAACTAAGCAAAAAATGATGTGTTCAACCCAAGCAAAAGAATAAAAATGTGCATTTGATCAGATATAGCTGAAGTACAAGGTTATGAGATACATTATGTGAATGCTTGGCTAAAGAGATGTCTTTAATCTAGATTTAAACAGAGAGAGTGTGTCTGAACCCCGAACGTTATCAGGAAGACTTTTCCAGAGTATGGGAGCCAAATGAGAACAAGCTCTACCTCCTTTAGTGGACTTTGCTATCCTAGGAACTATCAAGAGTCCAGAGTTTTGTGACCTTAGGGAGCGTGATGGATTGTAGCGTGGTAGAAGACTAGTTAGGTACGCAGGAGCTAACCCATTTAGGGCCTTAAAAATAAGAAGTAATATTTTGCAACTGATAGGGAACTTAATAGGTAGCCAGTGCAGAGACTGTAGAATTGGGGTAATATGATCATATTTTCTTGACCTGGTAAGGACTCTAGCAGCTGCATTTTGGACTACCTGTAGCTTGTTTATTGAAGTATGAGAGATTGAGTATCATAAGCATAACAGTGGAAACTAATCCCGTATTTTCTAATAATATTACCAAGGGGCAACATGTATATCGAAAATAGCAGAGGACCTAGGACAGATCCTTGTGGCACTCCATACTTTACTGGATTTAATTGAGATGATTCCCCGTTTAAATAGACAAAGTTATTGCGATTGAACAGGTAGGATCGTCTCGGTTACATATGTAACCCTCGTTCCCTGCAGGAGGGAGCGGAGACATCACGTCGGTGACCGACGGTACTGGGAAGAGATGCAGCCTTGGTCTGATGCAAGAAGCAAGTCATTTGTAATTTTAACAAGTGCAGTTTCTGTGCTATGAATGGGGCCTGAAACCCGACTGAAATTCTTCATAGAGATCTTTAACTATAACTTTTTCTAAAATTTTAGACATAAAAGGAAGATTTGAGATGGGTCTGTAATTTGCCAGTTCACTAGGATCTAGTTGTGGTTTCTTAATAAGAGGCTTAATGACCGCCAGCTTGAATGGTTTTGGGACGTGACCTAAAGACAACGACGAGTTAATAATATTGACAAGCGGTTCTTCTGCTACAGGTAACAACTCTTTCAATAATTTAGTGGGTACAGGATCTAACAGGCATGTTGTTGGTTTAGATGCAGTGATAAGTTTATTTAGCTCTTCCTGTCCTATAGCTGTAAAGCACTGCAGTTTTGCTTTGGGTGCGATGAATGAAGCTGAATTACAAGACGCTGTGGATTCTACATTTGTTATTGTATTTCTGATGCTATCTATTTTATCAGTGAAGAAATTCATAAAGTCATTACTATTAAACTATAATAGTGAATATTTAGATCGGGTGGCGTCTGGTTATTTGTTAATCTAGCCACTATGCTAAATAAAAACCTAGGATTGTTTTGGTTATTTTCTATGAGTTTGTGGATATGCTCGGCCCTGGCAGCTTTTAGAGCCTGTCTATAGCTGGACATACTGTTTTTCCACGCAATTCTAAAAACTTCCAAGTTAGTTGTTCTCCATTTGCACTCAAGACTATGAGCTTTTTCTTGAGAGAATGGGTATTACTGTTGTACCATAGCGCAGTACGTTTTTCTCTAACCTTTTTCAATTTGATGGGGGCAACAGCTTCTAATGTATTAGAGAAGATAGTGCCCATGTTGCTAGTTATTTCGTCTAGTTCATGTGTACTTATTGGTACACAGAGCAGTTGAGATAAATCAGGCAGGTTATTTGTGAATCTGTCTTTTTATTTCATTTAGTGTCTTTTTAACGTAATAATAACCCAGAATTACATTTGTTTGCATATTCACAGATATTCATATATCTGAATAAATCCCATTTAAACACACCTGAACCAGATCTTCAGGATTTCTAGAAACCTTCCAAACAGGTGAAAGTTGGAGCAGGTATATGCCAGATCTCAAGAAATCAGAATATGCGTAATCTGGTTATGGCAGTCAGGTTAATTGTGTTGCATTACTCTTA
>NW_015505385.1:616557-617636 GCF_001515645.1 Sinocyclocheilus grahami
AAGGAGGACAGAGGGCCGTGACGCACACTGGACTCAAACCCACGTCCCTGTGAGCCGCTCCCGAGCATCAGCAGTGACTCACATACCGGATCATAATGACTCTGCCTTGACTTCTGCTCACATAAACCACTTCACAAAATAAAGCCAACACAAATTATAACAGCAAATTCACTTGAAATACAGCAGACAATTTGTAGTTCTAATGTTTGAGCTTTTACAGAAATTTCTCACCACAGCATGCAAAGTTAGAGATGCTGTTTATATACATGAATTAATAATGTTATAAGATTTGCAAAGAAGTGAATGGGTCTTTTGAAATATGTTGTTTCATTCTAGAAGAGAATTTAAAAGTGAATTAAAAAAAATATGTATTTAATCATAAATCATTCTTTTAAGAATATTCAGAATCTATTCGAAGGATTTGTCAAGGCAATAAAAGAATAATTTAGAAGAGATTGAAAGTAATACCAAACATAAACGTTTTTTGTACTTGTACTTGTACTTTGTTCAATCAGAGTCAAATACAGTGCAAAAAGAACAAGGCAAATATAAAGTATTGTTGTACAGTTCAAAATAAATAAAATAATGAATAAGAACAACAAATATACAAAGTGAACATATGTAAAAAATAAACAAACAAACAATACTTTTACATAATTACATAAATTTAGGAAAAAACGTACAATTTGTATTTATTTATTTCCCATGTTTGTGTTAAGATCAGTATTATATTTACAGTTATTCTGGTCTTAAATAATATAAGATTAATTTTGCTTTTCAGAAAAACATGGGTCTTGTAAATCAAGTAAAATGTCATAATGCAGCATAAAAATAAGTGACGGAGACTAGGTGTAAAAATAATCAATGAAATAAGACACAAAGGTAGTTTATGACAATAGCATTAAAAAGATTAAAATGTATACAATAGAAAAACTATTAATAAAACTAAACAAAATATGGACATGAATAATGATTCATATAGGCTAAATAAACAAACAAACATAAAATCATAAGATTTAGGGATTCAGTATAGCAATTATAAGACATTACACAAAAGCCAAACTATTATTATTATTATT
>NW_015505385.1:618434-619332 GCF_001515645.1 Sinocyclocheilus grahami
TCGGAATTCAGTATGTAACAAAAAAGGTCCAATACGAATTCGGCATGAGGAATATTAATACAGTGCTGCCTTGCGAGTGAACTAATAAACTGTCATAAAACATCACCAAACCAAACAAAAAATCCCTACAGAAGAAGAGTGATTTGAAGTCGTAGTCCAGTGTTTTAATGACCGGCAGAAACTCCATTTCCCACAGTTCCAGGCGACTTAAGTAGGTCGAAGGTAAACTGTCATGTCCGCTGTGTTGGTAACTTTAGCAAGTTCCTCAGGTGGTCTACGTTACAGTGAATGCTGGTGGCATGCTGCTGAAAGAGAGCAGACTGTGTGTTTGAAACACGGTCATTTCATGAGCGACGCAAATCCTGCGCTGGATTGCTGTGGAGGCTTGAATAGCGTGGATTACAGTCAGGTCAGGAAGAGCAGCTTTTAGTTCGCCTCTCTGCTCATGCGTGTGCAAGCCACTGCTCCTTTAATCCCCATCGTTATTGTGTCGTAGTATTGTTCAATGCACAATTCATATTGAGAAATATTTACAAACGTGCGTTTGATTATTTCATGCACGCGAGCGCTGATGTTACACGTGCTGTCGTCGGGTTTACAGACTCGTTGCAATCTGATCATCTACACAATATGAGGAGCTGTTGAGGAAATTAATTCATGTAAACTGAAGGTTTGCACAAATTATATTTGAAATGCATTAGCACGAGGATCTGGAGTGCTTACAGTGACTGATGGGGAGCCTAGGTTCATTTTTATGCCTGGACATAATTATTATAATTAATAATTACCATGTTCAAGCACGAATAATAATGAAAATAAAATATTACAAATGCATTTCAAACATGCAGTTAATTTATTATTTATCTTTTGTGATGGCTGTGTGTATATATATATATAT
>NW_015505385.1:619901-621764 GCF_001515645.1 Sinocyclocheilus grahami
TAATCTGGTTATGGCAGTCAGGTTAATTGTGTTGCATTACTCTTACGTAATCAGAACATGAGCGTTTTGTGTGCATGTAAACGCAGTCAGTGGGCTTTTGAGATGTTGGCCTGTCTAATATGTGTCAGTGAGACTATGAAGTGTAGAGCGCCTAGTGCAAAACCAGTCCCCCTTTCCACAAACAAAGAGCTTCAAACAGTGTTTTAAAGGCTGCTTTGTTTCTTTCTAATGCCCTGATGTACTCAGTGGCGTCAATAAATCACAGTTTGTTGCGTAATAGAATCCCCAGAGGATAAAATGGTATGGTTGCGACAAAACAAAGTCTTCTGCATAAACACATGTGTGTCTAATTAATTGGATTAAACTGCATGTCGTGTGACCACATCAAAAACAGTGACCTTGTTGCTGTTTTATTGAACTTGACATGATCAGATGTTCATATGTTTTGCTCAGTCAGCATGTTATGATTGTACTATCAGTAATGGATGATCAGCTGTAAAGATGCATTATGCAACTTTGGCTTCTCTGTCACCATGGTTGAAAGATAAAGGCTTTTTGTGTAATTTTTCTGATGCTATATTTTCAATCATGTCACCATCCGTCCTAGTTTAATGTGCAGAGACAACTAAGCTTATTGTAGGTTGAGTGTAAACTGACTGTGACTCTGTAGTGCTTTGTTTGAGTGGTTATACAACAGCCTCTCGCTCAACAGTTCAAAACAAAGCAGAATCTACAGTTCTGCTCATGCATTTCTAGTTGATCTGCCACTAAATGTCTCAAGCAAAGCTATAAGTATCTTGGGAATGGGAAAGGGATGGATATACTGTAATGTGCTGCGGTGATGACGTAGACGCTCCTATAAGTTAGCATCACTTCCCTCTTCAGAAGGCCAATAGGATTTTGGATTATTGCTGAAAATAAGCTCTGTGACCAATACGAAATGTATGATTCTTACACTTTTTTTTTTTTGCTAAGATAATGTTTACACATGAGCAACTTTAAGGCTAAATGCATTGTAAAGATCGAAATTAAACATGGTCACACGACACCACTAAGCGTCTGAGATATGCTTATTTAATCTTTATTTAAAATCAGAAAGTTGGAAAGTTAGAGCTAAATGTGCAAGTGTCACATTTACTGCAGGTCAGTGGATTTTTGTGGGCAAAATCCAGTCATTTCAATGCAGTTGGGGATTTTTCGCATGCAGAATTTGAGACTTTGAAAATTCACAGCATTATGACTCACAAAGCGCTGACTGTTTGGCCTTTGAAGTGCTGTTTAAGCAAACTAGTGAGCAGGCAGACCTTATTTCAGGCATTTAACCACAAACCCATTAAAAGACCTATTGGGTATATGAGATAAAGTAGCTAGAAGTGCTAAAATGCTCCTAAGGGCCAGATTTTTCAAACAGGGCAAATCAGCGTAAGACCGCAATCCCATAAAGTCGCCGATGGGAGTGTGAAGTTCTGCTGATTTACTGACAGTATGCAAATTAAAGAACACAGACACAGATCATTTCTATAATGACCTGTGACACTTTTTTCAGGATTTTTTGATGAATAAAAAGTAAAGGAAAAAAAAGAGCAACATTTATTTAAAATAGAAATCTTTTGTAACAATAACTTTCAAAGGTTTGGGTCAGTATTTATCTTTTTCTTTTTAAAGAAATTATTATAATTTTTTTTTAGCAAGGATGTGTTAGATTGATACAAATTATAGTAAAGACTTGCGTTATTAGAAAAGATTTCTATTATCAGCAAATGCTGAAATTTTTTGTTAATCAAAGAATCCTGAAAAAAGTATCACTGGTTCCAAAATATATAACTGTTTTCAACATTGATAATAATCAGAAATGTTTCTCGA
>NW_015505385.1:621774-623609 GCF_001515645.1 Sinocyclocheilus grahami
GAAAATACAGCTGCGCATCACAGAAATAAATTATATTTTAAAGTAGGCCTATATTAAAACAGTTATTTTAAATTTTATATTAGCATTTCACAGTATTACTGTTTTTTTCCTCTGCTTTTAATCAGGTAAATGCAGCCTTGATGAGCAGCGTATTGAATGGCAGCGTATATATAACTGGTCTGAACAAAAACAGCAGACAGACTGAATGGAAATGCAAATTATCTATAAACTATTATTAGGCATCATATGGGGGTAAAATAATGAGAAAATGCCATTGAAGACTGTCAGTTCCCTTCACATATGCTGTACATTCACATAAACCCAATAAATCTCCCTTGAATCATTAAAATTAAATTTAAAAACGTGAATCACATGTGTGAATCACATGTGCACACTGTGTTTTACCTAAAATATCATGCAGATGAGAGCTTACACACTTCTGTTGTGTTTTGTCGTCTCTTTTTGTCCTCAGATGGACATGTCCGTGTTGGCAGAGCTGTGGAGGTTAATAGACCTGCCGGAGCCCCGGTTCTGCGTGGCTGTTATTGCCATCATCTTCAATCCGTTCTTCTGGAATGTGGTGAGTCACTGTATCTGCGTCTCTTCAGCTTTAAGGCTTGTGTTTATGAAGCCTTCCATGATCTGTGTGTTTCTTGTTGGCTCACGTAATGCGGTTACGTGAGCAGCTCTTTCTTGCATAACATTCGTAAGCATTACTCCGATTTCTGCCGTCCTCCCGCAGTCTCGATTTTAAAAACATTTGCAAACCATTGAAACTGCTGATTGCTCTTGTTTGAAACAGAAAAGCGCATGCCTGGGAAGAGCTGATGTTGCAAAGCTGCTCTATTATAATCATGTAAATGAGTGACGTTGTAGCACAGCACATGTGTTTTTAAGGTGTAAACGAGAGAGTCTTTTATCTCGGCTGTTCTGATAATAGATATTCAGTTTTCACTTTGGCTGTAATTGAAGGATTTGCATATATCCCTGAGAAACACATCCGATAGGTGGGCCGGTGGACATGACACAGCCTTATTATAATTACTTAACACCGACTAGTCATTCAGACAGCCTACCGACTAGTTAATTAAGAACATTTATAGTTTTGCACATCCCTAAACGGAAGAACCGCATGAAATCATTCGATATGCAGATTTCTTTCCTGTGTTAATGCATTTTCTTCTGAAACTTGAGTTTGGGTTACATCACAGCAATCAACCAGGATTTGCTGCTTGATAATTGGTGGGATTGTGGGTGGGAGGGGCTTTCTCATTTTACAGAGCATTCGATTGGCTGCAAATCTAGTGCAGGATGAGTCATCAACAGTTTTGGAAAGTTTTTCCAGAAGAGAGAGAAAAATAACTTTTGAATTGTATTTGTTAAAAGTGAATTGGTAACAGTTTATGAAAAGGTTCCATTTGTTAGCATTAATTTACATGAACTAACAATGAAAAATGCTTCTGAAACATTTATTAATTTTAGTTAATTTAAATTAGCCTATCAGTTTATATTGTTAACACACTACGATAAGGTTTCATTTGTTAACATTACTTAAAAAAAGTTGTATCTGTTACTATTATTGGTAACACTTTACAATAGAGTTTTGTTTTTTGTTAATATAACACTACAGAAAAAAATGTTTTTGTGAATAAATTTGTAAATAAAATGATTACGGAGTATGTTTTACAATAAAATTACAGTTTTTCTACTTCGAAACTTGTTGTTTCTTTGTATTTGTGAAATTTACAAGCAATTTCATGAGTGAAAACTCATTCTACACTAAATTGTACACTCATTTTTTTGTTCTTACACTAATAAACACAAAATAGCAATGA
>NW_015505385.1:623619-624748 GCF_001515645.1 Sinocyclocheilus grahami
GCTCATTTTATTTAATGCATTAATTTTAACGAATGGGACATTATTGTAAGTGTCACCATGTTATTTAATTGACCTGAGCTAATATGAACTAATTATGAACTGTATTTTTATTAACTAACCTTAAAAAAAAAGAATAAATACTGTAACATAAGTATTGCTCATTGTTAGTTGATGTTAGGTAATGCATTAAACTAATGGGACCTTATTGTAAAGTGTTACCAGTCGTTTATTCAAATCGTTGAACTCTAATGATAATGATGACTTAATGAGGTCTTTAAAAGCATTTTATACTGTACGTTGTTTGTAATGTTAACCCAGAGTAATCCATCTTACTACATTAGAACATGATCTTGCACATTTCTATTCATAATTCACACTTCAAGCACCTTACGATTAGCTATTTTTGGGTATATTTGCATCACGTCCCATTAACGCATCATATGTCAGAGATTTCCCTTCCTCTGCTTCACTACATCTGTGAAGTGAGTATATTATCTGTGAATATGAAGTCATCCTTCATGCTGAGCTGGGCTGTGAATGTGGATAATTCAGATCTGTATGCCGTTGTCTGGCAGGAACATGGGACTCGGCTAATCTTTAAGCTGCTGATGATCAGAATCAGTCTCTCAGTGTGACGTCTTTGTCCCGTTCCCAGGTGTATCAGCTTTATGGACGCACTCGCTTCCCGTTGTTTTGTTGTCAGCCTGCGTGGAGGTCCTGCTGCTGTTTTCAAAATCAGATCCGGGATCTGGTTGAGACTGATGTAGGACAAGTGGTTAGGTTTGGGCGGGTTAGCATGACCTAGTTATCCTCTCATGGTAGAAACTGGAACAAGTGGAAACTTTCAAAGGAATATTCAAGGTTCAATGCAAGTTAATCTCAATTGATAGCACTTGTGGGATAATGGTGATTTACTCAAATGACTCTAATTTCAACTTGACCCTGGTGAGGCACTTACAATGGAACTGAATTGGGTCCAATACTGTAATAGTAGGCACAAGAAGTTACTATATATATATATACATTTTAGGGCTGCTCCTTAAAGGAAGACTCCACTATTTTTGAAAATAGGCAAATTTTCCAGCTCCCCTAGAGTTAAACAGTCGAGTTTTACCGTTTTCGAATCCAT
>NW_015505385.1:624943-642845 GCF_001515645.1 Sinocyclocheilus grahami
CACATTGGTTATGTTGACGGAAGTTAGCCTATTTTCAGGCGCTGCATCCATGGCTCTTTGGTAGGGATCCCACTCGGAAGTGGATTGGTCTCTCGTCTCCCTCCTTCAGGGAACGAGGGTTACATATGTAACCGAGACGTTACATGTAATGTAATTACGTAATTTAATTACAAAATAAAAGTAATTGTAATCAGTTACAGTTACTGAGAAAAAATGTGTAATTAAATTACAGTTACTTATGAAAACGTTAAGGATTACAAAGGGGGTTACATCTGATTTGTTCACACACACTCCCACATACAGATTTAATTGATTTCTTTCATAAATTGCAGTGACTGCTCTAAAATATGAAACACCAATGTTTCAGGAGTTTACAACATGCTTATTCGATAACTCTTATTTCCTATATGGGTTGATGTATATGCTTTATTTTTTAAGATGAACTGTTTTTTTTTAAGGCATTGTTAGATTCCAGTGTTTCCTGTCATAGCTTTGCAAAGATTTGATTTCAGTATCATAGCTATTAAACTATTTCTTGTTATGGTTTTAAATCTGTATTTAACCTCACTGCGACTCATTTCAGTGCATATCTCTTTACGTGCTAATGAGCTCTGCTTACTCCGCCTCTCTCTTCTGTGGAAAAGCAAAGGCGATTTGCAAATAATCATAAAAAATTGGGAAATCATAAAAAAAGTGTGAGACTTACTTCTTCTGGAGCTGCAGCTGGATTACGAACAATGGGTACTGATCCATCCTTGAGTTTTAACTTTGTAACAAAACCTGCCTTGAATTGTCCCTCATTCAGAAAGCAGTCTGGAGTACAATGTATGGCAAGCCGTTTTGACTTTTATTCCTTCTCAGAATATGAATTCTTGATATCAACAATTCAGTTTTCACTAGTTAAAATGCTAATTCTTGATATCAGGAATTGGATTTCTACTAGTAACAATGGCTATTTTTGATAGCTGTCTCGTATTTTCTTGATGACCGTGAAAATAACTAAAATTACTTTGTCATTTTTGATCGTACAGATAAGAATAAAGTATTGTTTGAAACTGCAAAGGGTCTACTTTTATTTGTGTGTAGCCATAATAACAACAAAACAATGTGCTTTTGTAAAATAAAGAAAATAAACAGGGTGCGTTCTCTGTTCTCTGTCACCTCTCTTACAGAACTTTCATTTCTTTGTAAGTGGGCAAACTTACAAAATCAGCAGGGGATCAAATAAATATTTTCAACACTGTACGGCTCTGTAGTAAATGCTGCTCCATCTGAAAGCATGTGAAAATACCACATTTAATAACATGTTTTTACTCCAAACTCACTTCATAACGTCAGTCGAGTGTTTGAAATAAATCCTTCTGTGAGATGATGTGGCTTCTTACACAGAATAGGCACGCAACATATTTCATAGTATTCTAAGCAGTGATAAAGGCTAAGTCAATTAGCATTGCATTATTATATACTTTATTATAACGAAAATTATAATAAGGACTCCGATAAATCATATATTGTCGTAGTCCTGTGTTTATGAGTCACGTTGAATGAATGAAAGCAGTTAAATCTTCCATTTATTCAGCTGCAGCGATAGGGATCTCTTGGGTATTTAAAGTTTCCACGCGAGAGCGCCCTCGGGCCTTTGGATGAAGATTTACTGCTGATCACAGAACCGTGCTTCACTGAAAGATATGCATGACAATCGCAACTTTGCGATTTCATTTCGATTTATCGTGCAGCCCTACTTGAGAGAAGCTCTAAATGAGCTGCAGTACAGCACAACTGAACCTAATGTGCGAGGGATTTTGCTTATGTGGACAAACATGGACGCACGGGTTCATTTTCCTGCTGAGGGAACAGGCTGTTTGGCGGTGTTGTGTGTGTGAAGAGGATCGAGATGTCCTCTCCTTTAACCTGACCTTTCAATCTCACACAGATCCTGCCTGAGCTTAGCATTCACTCCTGCATGATGTTCACTCGCCGCACAGAAAACACGCAGCGAGGCCTGCGCAGATCATTGCATAACCACCTGATTACAATCATTTCACTTAATTAGGATTATTGTGCATTTTTAATTTGAATTGTACTTTGCCATCTACTGTAGGCCCCATGAAATCAAGTGTTTTGAGCCGTTTACTGACATATAATCAGTTACACAGTGGCTGTCATAACTTGTTTTATAAAAGATTTATTTAAATATACATTAAATAATTAAGACACCATTAACAGGTAAAGTAAAATATAATGAGTAGCTATATAGTCTAATATTTCGAAATGCTCTTCTCTAGACTTCATTTCTCTGGTGAACTGACGAGCTGTAGACACTGATGACTTGCCTGAAGTAAATGAAATGCTACACGACATTTTGTTTACAAGCCATTTTTATCATATCTTTCCGCGAGTGGAACACTGATTGTGTGATTACATGAGGCATGAGATGTTAATTTATTTTTATTTGTGCTAAAACTAGAAGTAGGAAGAACTGAAGCGTTTATACAGCGAGCTGTCACGACTCATCAAAGAGCGCCAAAACAGCATTTATTGTCTGAATTTCTTTGAAAAAATTTTATGAAAGACCCATACCAAAAATGTATCGGTACGAATACGTGTACCGTTACACCCCTAATATATACTGTGTATATATATATATATATATATGGTTAGAAAATATACAACAGCAGTGTTAATGGGAATAATATTTATTTAAAATATTAACGTGTTTCTACCCCGTGCAGTATTTCTTTACTAAACCTTCTATTTTGCATTTTACTGTATGATTCCATCTTCAGTGTGGATTAATGACCTCTTACAGTGTGCTGTACGTGTGTTAAACTTAAAAAGTATTAGACTTATGCAAGTGACATCAACAAAACATTTGAATAATTCACAATAATCGGTGTAGTCTAAAAAAAGCACTTTCACATGAACTAAAAAAAGACCTCTGACGTCAAAATCGTTTCCACACCAAACGCTGTAGTGTGAAAGTGCCCTAAAAATACGCCTCAGTCTCCTCTGTGTTGTGCTTCCTCGTGTACGTCTAATATACAGTATGGCATGTTGAGATTTGGCACTTCATTGTCACAAGCTGTGCTTGTGGTTGTTTTTTCCGGTGTGTGTTTGTTATGTGGGCCACAGCACCACAGGTTTCTCATTATTACAGCACGTCCGTGTTCTTTACGTCCTCTGACACACTAACACACTAACACACTGCCATAGGACTCCGTCGTCTGGACAATTAGGTATTTAGGACAGGAGATGTACGAGTCAGAGATCACCTCTTATGTCACCGCTTACAGGCATGGTAGGTGATTTGGTTCAGAAACAACTGAACAGCCAATCAGAGTTCTCACTCTCACCAACGGCCCGACGCTGAATCTATATGCAGCTGTTGCTGACGTAAGCCGAAGAGAGCCGAGGCACAGAACACTCCGACAGACGACCGTCGGCTTAGTGTGTCCCGGACTTAACTTAATTCCTGTTCTGCTTACTCAATTACTGTTGTTAATTTAATTTAATTTAATTTTGCAGTTCAACTGAATGACATTAATGTAGTGATTTTGGTTGTTTTAAATTTAATATAATGTAATGCAATTGAATTTAATTAATTAATCTTTTTATTGTTGTACAGTTCAACTGTAGGACATTAATTTGATGATTTTGGTTCCTTTCATTACTTTATTTTTATTTAATTAAAAAAACAATTTTTTAAATTTTTGCTGTTCAAATTCAGGACATTAATTTAATGATTTTGGTTGCTGCTTTTAATTAATTTCATTTCATTATTGTTATTTAGAATTTATTTATTTTTACAGTTCAGCTGTAGGACTTGTTTTCTGTTCTCTCCGTTGTGACCTAGTTTTCCTGAGTTGCCTGATTATGTCATTCAGTTCACCTGTTGTCTGTTAATCATCTCATTAGTTCCCTTTGTTTGGTTCATGTCTATAGGTCCTCAGTTCTCCCTTATGCCGAGTTCACACTGCATGATTTCAGCCCGATTTTTCACTCACTCGCCGACAGGTTTTGTGAAATCGCAGACAAATCAATGCTCGTTCATGCGAGTGACAATCACGCAGTGTGAATGATCAAAGACGCGATCTGAGAGAATCGCCGACACGTCGACGCCCGTGAAATATTTGGCATGCTAAATATCTGGAGCTTTCGGCGATTCACAATCATGCTGTGTGAAATGATTTCTGACAGAAAACTACATCGGCGATGACCTACAGCCAATGAGAGACCACGATACAGGGCAGAGGGAAGCTCGGGGAGGAGTTATAGATCAGAGTATCAGTATTTTAATAGATATATGAACAATTATATCATACAGAAACAAGCACAAACATTTGCTTGACCAGCCACAACATCAGCATAACAGTTACTGCAAAATGATTTACCTCCAACTCTCTTTTCAGAACACAATCCCTGTTCCCTGCATCTCCCTCCTGCATCATCTGTTTCTCTTTTTCTCCTTGTAGCTGGAAATCAGCTCACAGACAATTTGCGGGCTATATATATATATTTTTTAATAATTCCAGTCTCGCTGGAGAACTGACGCACGCAGGTTCTCGCGTTATTTCCTTATTACTTCTCACGTGTGTTTTGTTGTGAAACGTAGTTTGCGGACCAGACTGAGCTGTCGGCGATTCTTCCTATTGTGAAGTCATGCAGTGTGTAACCTCCTGTCGCCGATCCATCATGCAGTGTGAACACAGCAGCAGCTGACTGCTACCCCAGATAGTCACGCAGTGTGAAGACAACGGCGATCCCATGAGTTTGAAAATCGTGCAGTGTGAACTCGGCATTAGCCTTGGTATGTTCTCCGTCAATGTTTAGTTGGTTTCCGTGCCTGTTCTCCTGGATTTATCTTATTAAAAGACTTTTTGTTGATCATCTTCGTGCTTGTGCAGTTTGTATCACCAACGTTAATTGGACGTTAATTCAACTATTTTGTTTCTGGTTCTGCTTAATGATTTTAGTTTATTTTGTTTTATTTTATTTTTACAGTTCAGCTGCAGGACATTCGTTTAATGGCTTTGGTTCGAGTTCTGCTTAATGATTTTATTTATTGTGTTTTAATTTAATTTAATTTAATTTATTTTATACCTTACCTTACCTTGCCTTAATTTCATGATTTTGGTTCCAGCTGCTTAATAATTATGTTTACTTCTGGGAAAAAATAAAATTTTTGCTGTTTTATTTTCATTTGATTGATTGATTCATTCATTCATTCGGTGTCTATGAAATGGTAAGTATGGTGTCTATATTTAGGTTTTTTATTCTGTTTTCTTCTCCATGCTAGAAATCATGTCCAGTCAGCGGCATGCGTTCTAATTGGCGCTCTACTCCACTTTATTTGACTGATAGAGACTTAATTGATTTCTTGGAGGCCGTCATCTCAGTAGATGTGGAGAGCTTGCCATTTTTAGATGCATTTTCTACCTTACTGCAGCCTGAAACAGCCTTACATGGGCATTTAAGTGCGTCACGCACTGCATTCTGGGAGAGACACTTGTGGCAGAGTCAGCCAAACGCATCGCTCTGTAATGACAGTCTGAAAATAATTACTTGGAAAATCTAGTCCTGGAATAGGTTCGGATCAATGAAGTGAAATGCATTGAAAGAAAAATCTGTACTGTTTCAAATTGCATGTGGATTTATGAGAATACTTGTTAGGGGTGCATGATCGAAATAAAATCACTTTATAGCTTAGTGCAATTAACATGCATTTAATATGCATTTTAAAAGAAGCTTTAAAGACTTGTTCTGTTTTCTTTGATGGTTTAACATTAGAAAATGAAGAAATCAAAACATTGGTATTGGTAACATTGGTAAATATTGGTATTATAATTTTACAGTTGTAAAATAAAATGGTTATTATTAGGGATGTTAGTTTAACACGTTAAAGGGGTCATATGATGTGATTTCTTTCCGATTCCGAGCCGATCTGTTTTGTTACCAGCGGCACAGACAATAACGTCAGCAGCTCATTCTCGCTCTCTTCTCTCCGACGACCCCTTCTCTCTCACACACGTCTAATTCGCGCCGGTTAAATACTGCTTGTATTGCGCATTATTTTAGTCATTCCCGCAGGTTTCACACTTATACCAAACGCGCGCGCACCACCACTGATCTATATTAGTGGAGCGCACAATCCACGCTCAGTCTCAAACAGCTTGTGAGTTGGCTAACTGCGCTAAAACGTTCAAATACATAAAAAATGGTCAACATTTTTCAGTTTCCAGTTAAACGCAGTCAGTTTTGGAACATTAAATAGTTGAGAAAGAGAACGCATGTTGTGTAACAGTATATTGGGTCCGTGGATAAACTCTTAAAGGGACCGCAGTCCAATATACCTGCTGCTGTCTGTCATGTTAATCCAAGAACAAAAGACAAAGAAAATCGCTTTCTGCTCTTGACTGAATGCGTTTTATAACTTTAATGGTAAGCATTAATCTGTATTTAATTTCTGTAGTATTTCTTAACTGAATAAAAACTTCCTTAACCTGAAAAACTTAGTTTCATAGCTCTCTTTATTCTATTGCATTCATTTTTGCTGTTTACTTGTTTTTTTATGAAAATAAAACTTTGCGTTGAAGAAAAGTAGATTTTTGTTTGTATATGCTGTTAATTATAGTTCTTAGAAAGAAAACCAGAATCGGCAAAAATCGGTATCGGCAGATCACACTAACGAAAAATCGGAATCGGCCAAGAAAATTGCAATCGGTGCATCTCTAATTTTCAGTGGTCAAAAATCAAATGTGGGTCATTTTGCATGCTGCTGATACTTTGTTTGAAAGAACAAATTATATAGAAAAGTAGTCAATACAATAGAAAGAGTGCCAAAAATGTCCTTTGTCCGAAGTCTGCACACCTATAACTCAATAAGTTTTAAAGATACCTTAATATCCTTTTAAATTGTGATTCTTCATTAACATTTCTTTTTATATCTTCATTTTTGTGGCCCTGTCTGGTTTAATTCCAGAGATATCAGGATCTCAATGCGGCTCCATGTGCAAATGGCTGAATCCTATCCATTTTCAGTCGCTGAAACTCAAATGCGATTTTGTGTCTAGTCATGAAAATATACTATTGTTCATTGTTAATTTGCATTGTTTCATAATGCTTTAATGTATATACAGCATTTATTTTTGAAATGTATTAGTAAATGTAGAAACTAACATTAACAAAGCAAGTATTAGTGTTAATCCAAGTTAATGGTTGCATTTAATCTTAATTTAAAAACCTTATTGTTAAGCTTTACCAGTTTCTTCCTAGACTGTAAAAAAGTGATTTCTGAAGTACATTTTTACAAAAAATACTATTTCATCAATATTTCTAGAAAAATGTTACTTGCCACTTCTCTGTAATTATTTGTGGAAGTTACTAGCAATTTCTAGTTTTGAAGAAAATTGCTTCAAATGAAATGATGCAGAAAATTTGTTTTATAAATTCTGCAGGAGACAAATGTAATATTTAATATTAAATACATGAGTAGTTTCCTCCTGTGTGATTTTCTCACGTCATAAGTTCCAGTTATCGTGTTTGTTTGTGATAAAGCCTTTGGGTTTGTTCTTGAACTGCTGAAGGTTCTTTATGGAACTATTTAGACAAAAAGGTTCTTCTATGGCATCGTGAAGCACCTTTATTTTTAAGAGTGTGGGCAAAAAAATACAATGGAAGTCAATGGGAACCGAAACTGCTTATCTACATTCTTCAAAATATCTTCTTGCATACAGGTTTGGAATGATATGTGGGTGAATAAATGATGACAGACTTTTCATTTTTGGGCGAACTATTAAGTATCATCAAGAGGGAAAGTTAATCAACATTGATTAGTAAGAGTGTTTGGGGCTCACCAAACTTCGCTGGAGTTTGTTTATTGTGATGTGTGTGTGTGTGTGTGTGTGGTTGTGTGTGTGGTTGTGTGTGTCTGTGTGTGTGTGTGTCTGTGTGTGTGGTTGTGTGTGTGCGTGTGTGTGCATGTCTGTGTCTGTGTGCGTGTGTGTCTGTGTGTGTCTGTGTGTGCTTTGTGTCTGTATGTGTATCTGTCTGTCTGTGACTGTGTCTGTGTCTATCTCTGTGTGTGTGTGTGTCTTGTGTTTGTGTGTGTGACTGTCTGTGTCTATCTCTCTGTGTGTCTCTGTGTCTGTGTCTGTGTCTATCTCTGTGTGTGTGTGTGTCTTGTCTGTGTGCGTGTGTGTCTTGTTTGTGTCTGTATGTGTATCTGTCTGTCTGTGACTGTGTCTGTGTCTATCTCTGTGTGTGTGTGTGTCTTGTGTTTGTGTGTGTGACTGTCTGTGTCTATCTCTCTGTGTGTCTCTGTGTCTGTGTCTGTGTCTATCTCTGTGTGTGTGTGTGTCTTGTCTGTGTGCGTGTGTGTCTTGTTTGTGTCTGTATGTGTATCTGTCTGTCTGTGACTGTGTCTGTGTCTATCTGTGTGTGTGTGTGTGTGTCTTGTGTTTGTGTGTGTGTCTGTCTGTGTCTATCTCTCTGTGTGTCTCTGTGTCTGTGTCTGTGTCTATCTCTGTGTGTGTGTATGTGTGTCTTGTGTCTATATCTGTGTGTGTGTGTGTGTGTGTGTCTTGTCTGTGTGTGTTTGTCTGTGACTGTGTCTATCTCTGTGTCTGTGTGCGTGTGTGTCTGTGTGCGTGTGTGTCTTGTTTGTGTCTGTATGTGTATCTGTCTGTCTGTGACTGTGTCTGTGTCTATCTGTGTGTGTGTGTGTGTGTCTTGTGTTTGTGTGTGTGTCTGTCTGTGTCTATCTCTCTGTGTGTCTCTGTGTCTGTGTCTGTGTGTGTGTCTGTGTGTGTGTGTGTGTGTGTGTGTGTGTGTGTCATTGTGCTTGTGTTCTTATCCGTATTTTTGGCGTCACATGATACGATATATCAGCAAATTCAGTCTGATTCTGATCACAGTATGACAAAATGCTCCGTTTGCTCTGTTATCTGAAACACAATAAAAGAATGATTCATGCACTTCTCAGACACTGCTTAATCTAAAAAGCATGCAAGTCAGAAAATGCACAAACTTTTTGGCTTTATTTAGTCAGGAAAGCGTAATTCATCTGACATTGTAGAAATTCCTCAAGATGTTTTTATATTTTTGAAATAGTGTGTATAAATAATTTTCATCTGTCTATATATGTGATTAAATATATGCATTAGTAAACAATATATTTTTAATAAAATGGTAAATAAATTATTATGGCATATACCTACGTAAACCCTAGTACATTTAAATAGTGATAATTTATTATTTATATATGTGTGTGTGTGTGAATATAAATATTTATAATATAAATAATATTTATAATCTATAAATATATTTATTTATAATAAAACATTATATATGGCAAGGCAAAAATTATCATTTAATTTCTTGTAAAATAAAAATAAAAATTAGTAAACATTATATAGACATATTAAAAAAAATAGAAAAGAAACCAAAATAAAGCAAAATTACTCAAACTTAAAAAAAAAGTGTTTCAGCTCTTCTGATGTGTTTTTCCATCAAATACTGCTCTCAGCGTGAAATTAATGCAGTAGTTTGTAGTGTTTGCTACAGGAATTTTGTAAAACGGCTTCTAAAGGCTTCAGAGGTGCCTGGATAAAGCAACAGGGAAGATGGATGGAGATGCTGTGTGTCCAATTAGACGGCAGGATTATGTTACATAAGGGTTTTTATGGAGCTCTGGAGACAGAGACACCCTCCTGATGAGCCTGAACCGGGCGCCGTGAATGAGCGCAGCTTCGGCCCACAAAATCCCATCAACAACAGAGAACAGTGGATGAAAAGAGCACGGAGGAGATATAGACAAATTGATGGATTGGTGAGGTGTGGCTCACAAAAGACAGAGAGGAGACTTGGTATAAATCGGCCACACTTAAATATGTATGTGCATTATATAAGAAAAAATCTTTGACTTTTCATTTTTCTTTTATTTATATTTATTTATTTTGTTTATTCATTTGCTTATTTAGCTATTCATTCATTTGTTTACATATTTATTTATTCATTTATTGATTAATGTACGTATTTTTATTCATTATTAATTAATTTATTCATTAATATGCACATTTATGGACGTTTTTAAAATCCACAAAATGCTGGTCAAAAGTTCTTTGCAAAATTGCAACAACAAAAATAGAAAGAAAGAAAAAAAAGGCCCAGAAAAGTGAAATTAATTATGAAAAAAGCATGTATTGTTGCAGTGTGCATTAAATTATTTTAATGTATTACTTTTTATTTTTATGTTTTCAATTTTCATTTTTAGTTTAGTTGTGTTTTTGTCATTTGTTTAATTCTTTTAATGTCTATTTGTTTTTCTGTCACTTTTAGTACATCCACTTAAACTAAATGAAAATGAGAAATGTTGTTTTGACAACTAGATATAATAAAATAAATTAGATTTTAAAATACAAAATAAAAAATATTTTATACTTTATTTTATTTCAGTTAAAGTCTGTTTTATTTCAAGTAAAAAAAAAATTGAGTTAACTATTATAATCCTGACTTGATGTGCTATGTATCTAATGCAATTAAATTCAATTAAGATTGCATGCTGTTGATGCAACCCTTGATGCATGATGCTATTTGCAATCGACTTATTAGAAATACACTGACATTTGATGCAATCATGAATCAAATGCATTTATAGGTTTTGTTGAGTCGATTGCATGCTTTCCCTTGATGCCACAGATACACAGACCTGAAAAAGCTAATAATAACACTTTAATCAGATATAATACAGACCGAAACTCCTCAGAGAGCCGTTTCACGCACTTCACGGCTTTTTAAATGACTTTTAATAAACCCTGGTTCTCTCTAGACACTCGTAAGCCGGATCATCTCAGTCTGTACAATGAGAAGTTAGTGTTTAGACCATTCCCTCTGAAACACAGTCAAGTTTTGTTATTTTCTCAACAGATTGTCTTGTATAACGAAAACACATGTTGTTGTTTTTATTCGGCATATGGCAACTGCTGGCATGTCATTTCCATTTTTAGTAAATCCTAATTGGATCCTAAGTGGTTTAGTTCATATTTGATATTTCAGCGTGGGGAATTGAAGCCATCTGAAGTCACAGAACAATTTAATTAACAAAAACTCGAATAGTCTTGTGAATCTCTGTTGCTTTGGCTGTGAGTCATGGTAAGCAGACTTTAACGAAGGGTATTTTTAGTGTAATTACAGAGTGCAGGCTGGTGCGTGCGTGCGTCACTTGAGGATTGAGTTCATGAGAGGTGTCAGAACGCTTGTATGTACGCTTCACCTTTGACAAATGTGTGTGTTTTACCTGCAATATCTTTTCATATTCATCTCAGACGTCGTATGCAGACGCTGTAAGCTCGGCGTGATCTTTGAGTTCTTGTGATGAGAGCTATAAATATAGAAGCCGTTTCCGCCATGGAATTAAAAAAACGTAATTGAGACTTTTTAAGTCACAATTCTCAATTTTTTTCCTCATAATTCTCACTTTTTTGAGAAAAAAACTAGATACTATGTTTATATAAAGAGATAAATGAAGATAAAAACTCTAAAAAAGGTCATTTTTACTTTTTTTGTCTTTCAATTCTCACTTTTTTTCTCACAATTCTTACATTTTATTGAAAAAAATTAAAATGCTATATATAAATGACTCAGATAGATAAAATTCAGAATTCAGTTTTTTTCCCCCACAGTTCTATTATATCTCATAATTTCGATTTATTTGTTTCCCCCACAGAATAAAAAATAAAAAAGGTAATTGCAACTTTTTATCTCACAATTCTCGCTTTTTTCTCACAATTATCACATTTTGGAGAAAACAAACTATATGTAACTATATAGTATATTATATAAATTGCATTTCTACTTTATTGTTTCCACCACAGAATAAAAAATAAAAAAGGTAATTGCAACTTTTTATCTCACAATTCTCGCTTTTTTCTCACAATTATCACATTTTGGAGAAAACAAACTATATGTAACTATATAGTATATTATATAAATTGCATTTCTACTTTATTGTTTCCACCACAGAATAAAAAAATTGCAATTTTTAATCTCAAATTTATTTATTTTTTTTTCTTGCAATTTCACTTTTTTGGCCAGAATTGCAAGTCTAGCATCTAGCAATTCTGTGAGTTGATTGCAATTACCTTATTTTTAGAATTCTTTATTTTTTAAAATGACTTTTAATAAACCCTGGTTCTCTCTAGACACTCGTAAGCCGGATCATCTCAGTCTGTACAATGAGAAGTTAGTGTTTAGACCATTCCCTCTGAAACACAGTCAAGTTTTGTTATTTTCTCAACAGATTGTCTTGTATAACGAAAACACATGTTGTTGTTTTTATTCGGCATATGGCAACTGCTGGCATGTCATTTCCATTTTTAGTAAATCCTAATTGGATCCTAAGTGGTTTAGTTCATATTTGATATTTCAGCGTGGGGAATTGAAGCCATCTGAAGTCACAGAACAATTTAATTAACAAAAACTCGAATAGTCTTGTGAATCTCTGTTGCTTTGGCTGTGAGTCATGGTAAGCAGACTTTAACGAAGGGTATTTTTAGTGTAATTACAGAGTGCAGGCTGGTGCGTGCGTGCGTCACTTGAGGATTGAGTTCATGAGAGGTGTCAGAACGCTTGTATGTACGCTTCACCTTTGACAAATGTGTGTGTTTTACCTGCAATATCTTTTCATATTCATCTCAGACGTCGTATGCAGACGCTGTAAGCTCGGCGTGATCTTTGAGTTCTTGTGATGAGAGCTATAAATATAGAAGCCGTTTCCGCCATGGAATTAAAAAAACGTAATTGAGACTTTTTAAGTCACAATTCTCAATTTTTTTCCTCATAATTCTCACTTTTTTGAGAAAAAAACTAGATACTATGTTTATATAAAGAGATAAATGAAGATAAAAACTCTAAAAAAGGTCATTTTTACTTTTTTTGTCTTTCAATTCTCACTTTTTTTCTCACAATTCTTACATTTTATTGAAAAAAATTAAAATGCTATATATAAATGACTCAGATAGATAAAATTCAGAATTCAGTTTTTTTCCCCCACAGTTCTATTATATCTCATAATTTCGATTTATTTGTTTCCCCCACAGAATAAAAAATAAAAAAGGTAATTGCAACTTTTTATCTCACAATTCTCGCTTTTTTCTCACAATTATCACATTTTGGAGAAAACAAACTATATGTAACTATATAGTATATTATATAAATTGCATTTCTACTTTATTGTTTCCACCACAGAATAAAAAAATTGCAATTTTTAATCTCAAATTTCTTTTTTCTTTTTTTCTTGCAATTTCACTTTTTTGGCCAGAATTGCAAGTCTAGCATCTAGCAATTCTGTGAGTTGATTGCAATTACCTTATTTTTAGAATTCTTTATTTTTTATTACATACGATTTATATATTTAAATTACATATAAAACTCCCATCCATTTGAATTTTATTAGTTTTACCTAAACTAATAAACTTAACGTGATCCATATTTGTCAGTCATACACTGTATTAGTAGCTACTAATAAACTAAATGTTTTTAAATACACAATAACTCGGTTTATATATATATATATATATATATATATACATACATGCATGTTATCAAGAAATATAATTAGTTTTAATTCTCAAAAATATTTTTTTTACTAACTTGTTTTTAAGTAACTTGTTTAATAGCCATATTTATCAATGTTCATACTTTTTAACTTCAAATGTTTTTCCCCCACATTTAACAGATTTATGTTTATTAAAAGCAGTTTGAATGCATTTTAAACATATTATTATAATAAAATCACATGCAACTCTTACATTTAATTTATGAATGACTGACAAATATGCATCACATTAAGTTAGTTTTGAAATTAGATTGCAAGATTACAAATAGAAATGTTATATGCAATTCAAATACATGCATCTTAATTTTAGACCTACATTTTTTTTTTTTATAAATGCAGTGACGCATGTGCACATTTACACCTTCAGCCTTTCTGCCGTCAGATGCATGTGAGGTTAACCCTAAATCACCTTTTACAATCAGTCGTTCTTAGTAATTAACCCTGGCAAAACAATCAAATAATAACAGGTAGCTTGGTGTTATTTACTTTCTCATCTTCATTTACAGTGAACATGAATTCATATGAGCTGCTTTTATAATGCTTTTGTTGTTGTTGTTGTTGTTTTTGGAGTTATTTTTGCAACTGTGTACCCAAAATAGAAAGTCATTTTGTCTTTGTGTCTGAAAACTGAAAGGCAGAAATTTGATTATTGTAATTAGTGTGGCATCACATTCATGTTTATCGGGTCAGAAGTCTCTCGTTTCTTGAGACGTTGGCGATGGTGGCGCCGTCCTGACATTATTACGTTGTCTCTGCATGTTCTGTTCCGTTCTGTTTGAGCGCCAGCCTGCATAATAGACTTCTAATGAGGACTGGACACTGTAACACACGCCGCCGCGGCTGCATGCTAATCATCTTTAATTTCATCAGATTTATATCATCATTTCCATATAAAGGATGTTCAGTCCATTTAACAATCATATTAGCCGTCTATAAATTCTTCAGAAGTAGTAATGAAATAATTTCGATGTAGCGCACACTGTTACCGTAATCTCGCGATGCCTTGATTGAGATTACGAAATGAACAATTTGTGCAACTGTTTCTGGAAAGTCCACATGCCAGATTTGGTTGAGTTGAGATCATGCATTTTGATAGTTTAGTTTGACATTTGGCTGAAGTTTGACTGAATGAGTCCCATTCAAGTAAATTAATAATTTTTTCATGTAATTATATGGTTTATTGACTTGACTGGGACTCAGAAGTATGGAGTATTTAAAAAAAAAGGAAATACAGCTGCAAATGGACTTTGCTTTTTCATTTGAAATTTGGCCGTCACTGTGCGTTCGCGAAAGCGAAAATGCAAACGCTAATGCAGGATTTGCAATTGCATTTGGATTATGTCACAATTTATGCGTCCACATATTGAAAACGCAATTGAAAATACAATTTGCTATTCTATTTGAAAATTGTCCGGAATGTCGTTCCATAGAAATCAATTACAGTTTACAATAGATTCATATAGAAAAATTGTAATAGTATTTCACAATATTACTGTTTTTACTGTATTTTTGATCAAATCGCTAAATGCAGCCTTGGTGAGCATATGAGACTCAAAACATTTAACAAATCTGAATTATTTCAAGCTTTTGACATGCAGTGTGGATATGTAGTTGTACATATTTTTTAAGTTTTATTATTTTATAGTTTGGCTATATTTTTAAATGAAGAAATATTGCAATAGCCTATGAATTCATATATTGAATTTTGTTTGAAATGTACAACTTATTTATGCAATTAACTCCTCGATTATATATTATATGATATTATATTATTAATAATTTAATTAAATAGTAAAAACACCACCAGCAACAACATGCAGCTGTGAGCTTTCTGTCTTGAAATCTGTTGATTAATATTATAATATATTAATATCTTCACTTTTAATGTCCAACATAAAATAAATGCACAGAGTATTAACATGTGACACTATATATATATATATGTATGTGTGTGTGTGTGTGTGTGTGTGTGTGTGTGTGTGTTATTCAGGTTAAAATTCAAGATTATTAAAAGTAAATGTGTTGAGATGTGAGATGTCATGGAAAGTATTTCTTCTTTGTTTTCTTTGAGAATTTGAGCTGATTTACAGCTGCTGGTGAGTTATATTTGGCAACATTGGTATTTTATTCCCTGCTGTGCTTCATTTATTCCCATCTTGTGAAATGATGAGTGTCGACATTATCGCAGCTATTTGAGAACATGCTACAGTCAAAACTTTTATTTTCTCAATTAGCAGATTGGGTCACCCGGATTGACCTGCAGGATCTGCAGATTTGCAACGCGAAACAAGTGTGTATGTCTGCCAGTAGAAGTGTTTCAGTACAAACCCACCATCTGGCTCCTCTCAGAAGTTGTTAATTAGGCTAGCTGCTGTAATGATGGTGCCGTGACCCGGGCTGAACTGAGCCTCTCTGCTCTTTAATTACGCAGTTCAGCAGGCCGCAGGTTGGGCTCTAATTCAGATAAGAGCTGCTTTCCCAACAGGTCGCTGTCTGCCCACAATAGAGCTGACTATAAATATCCATACAGTAGAGTAGAGCCATTACAAACAAAGCCTGAGAGAAGGGGATCAGGCAAGAGGAGGGTTTGTGGAACAAATGCATTAATGATTTGAAAAGCTGAAAACCGGCTGCTGTTTGTACATTATGCTTGTATTAAGGATAAGAGAGACTCCGGTTGTGTGAGGTCAGGACACTTCAATTATTGTCAGAGAGATGCATGTGAAGAATATGCTCAGTCTGTTTTGCTGAAGTTTCATGGCATCAGTTCTTTAATATTCAAGAGATTGTAAAGATATTTAGTAATTACACAAGATATCCTTAAGTTATCTTAAGATATATTTAATGTCAGGTTTACCCATGCAATTTCCCATATAAACACAAAAACCTCATTTTTAATTTGTATATTTTTATATTATAGCAGAATATATATATATATATATATATATATTAGGGCTGTCAGTCGATTACAATTTTTAATCCAATTAATTACATGATGTGTCGATTAATTAATTTAATTAATTGCAAATTACACTTGGCTGTGAAAATACCCCCAAAAGATTATTTAAAGCTATTTTTATTGTAAATGAGAACGTATTAAGTAGACATTACAAATAGTAGCTTTAGAAAGAAATTTTAATTTAAATTTTAAATAGAAAGAATTTATTTGATTCAACGTAAAATTTATTAAACATAAACGTTTAGGCTACAACGTTTATGTTCCACAAAAGATAGTAAGTCATTGAGGTTTGAGTAAATTACATAATTAAATTTTTTTGGGTGAGCTAGCCCTTTAAAGTCCCCCCCCCCCTTTTTTGAATGAACTAATACTCTAAATAAGAAACTAAAACTGCCAGCAGGTGGCAGTAAATGTCTTTGAGTCATTCATTCATTCAATTTGCTCAAAAGGCTGATTCATTCAGGAATGAAGTAAACAGCTTACTTTATGAATGTGCCTTTATGAACACCGCTGTGCTGCTCGGAGACGCACAACAATTCTGCTGTGACTTTATAGGTAATATTTTTGTCTGCAAAACTGAGCAAAAACAGACAGTATTGTGTGTGTGTGTATATATATCAGTACGATTTTTAATGTTTTGTTAAAGAAGTCTCTTCTGCTCATCAAGGTTGTGCTTATTTGATCAAACATACAGAAAAAACAGTAAAACTGTTAAATATTATTGCAATTTAAAATAGCTGTTTTCTACGTGAATAGATTGTAAACTGTAATTGATTGAATTTTCAGCATCATTATGCCAGTCTTCAGTGTCACATGATCTTTCAGAAATAATATGCTGGTTTGTCTGATGTGTTTATGTTTCAGGTGGCCAGATGGGAGCACAGGACCAGAGGTCTGACCCGTCTGTTCGGAGGTCCATACGTGGCCTGTTATGCCCTCGCTGGGCTCATCCTTCTCCTCAATGTTTACCGCAGTCACAGGTAACAGCATCCACCGCTGTATTATTTATTGTCACAGGTCAACGGCAAAGCAGTACTCAGAATCGCCGTTATTGATGTTGTAAATTAATCAAGTGACCCATTTTGTCCCATTTTGCATAAGACTAAAGGTTCGGCGTTTACCTTTCACCCTTTTATTGATTTCATCAATAATAATAGTGTGGCATCTGCCTGCGCGCTCATCTGACCAGCGGCACATTCAGCCGCTTATTTCATTTGCTTTATTCTCATGAGGATCTGGCCGTTGCCATGGCAGCCTTCTTCTCCATGCTGCTGATGCTGGGTCCACCGCATGTGACCGCGAGTGTGTGTGTGTGTGTGTGTGTGAGTGTG
>NW_015505385.1:643099-645352 GCF_001515645.1 Sinocyclocheilus grahami
TGTGTGTGTGTGTGTGTGTGTGTGTGTGTGTGTGTGTGTGAGTGTGTGTGTGTGTGTGTGTGTGTGTGTGTTAGACGGGCTGCTGCTATTTTCTACCCTGTTAATAATTTATTAAATCCTGTTACACTCTACACTTTGAGCTCACAACTTTTCCAAGATCAGGGTTTCTGCCATCTTAAAAAAGTCTTAATTCACCCTTCCACAAATGAAGGCCTTAAAAGGACTTAAAGGGACAGTTCAGCCAAAAATAATAATTCTGTCATTTATTCACACTCTTGTTGTTCCAAACCTGTATGAGTTTCTTTCTTCTGTTGAACATAAAAGAACATACGGTAGCCATTGACTCCATAATATGGAAAGTCAATGGGTACCGTCAGCTGAGACAAGCTTTTGTGTTCAGCAGAAGAAAGAAACTTGTACAGGTTTGGAATAACATGAGGGTGAGTAAATGATGATAATTTTCATTTTTGAGTGTACTATCCCTTTAATTCAGAGCGGAAAGTCTTAGGGCCAGTTTTAATAACAAATTGCACCAGCACAAACCATCTTTTGGCATTAAAATAGTACTGTCAGGATTTACTAAAGATGCGCAGTAAAGAATTAGCACTAAAAAGGCATGGACACAGTAATCTTATTGAATATGCATTTGAAGGGGCCATTATTTAACGCCCCCCAAAAAAGCATGTCTTAAACTATTTTGCTCTTGAAATGGCTGCAGTTGTTGCTGCTAGGAGAGGCACCGCAGAGAACAGAGAGCGCGTGGTAGAAGGGAGAGGATTTTGTCCACACGTATTAATTTATTTGGAATGCCAGAAAAACACATTATTATATATACTGTATATAGACGACTTGGAACCCTCAACTAGGAGTGACGCAATAAATACCAGCTCTATCAAAACTTCTAGCAAACCTTCATTTTTTGGCCTCCGGTTCTTTTCAGTGTACTGTGGCTTCTTTATTCTTTATTTGCGGCTGTGCTAATTTGCGCTGCGCTTGGTATATTGCGTTGGTTGATATGTAAATGAGATGTTGCGTCTGTGTTCTTTAATTTGCGTGTTGTTAGCAGGAATTTTCCACACCATCGGCGCTGTTTGGGAATTGAGCTCTCACGCTAATTTGCCCTGTTCAGTAAAACTAGCTCTTAATTTCATAAAGTCGTGGGATTAAATGTCGCATGAACTGAAAAAAAAGAATATCATCCTCCATATATTTGTCTTGTTTTCCAATACAAATATCTGAACATCCTTATATCAAGATACTTGAGATGCAAACTTAACATACGAAATCTTGTTTTCTGGAAAAAAAATTTGATTAAAACAAGATTAAAGGTCTGCCAATGGGGTATGAAAACTTGTTTTCTTTTTGAATTAGGTTCATTTTTATGATCTCATTTTGATGAAAACAAGACTTCTTATGTAATTTAGCTTCTCCAGTGAATGTATTTTAATTTAAGAATCTTTAGACATTTGCACTGGAAAACAAGACATTGCATTTTTTTCATTTTGGTATTTATTTTATTTTTTTAAATGTAAGCAACACTTTTCCTAATATCATACAGATTTCTCTAATTTGTGAAACAAAGTGAAAAGTGAAACAAACCAACTAGTACACATTGATATTACGTACTGATGTTTGTGCTGCTGTTTTTCACCAAAATAATGTCAGTTCCTGGAGGATGATGTCCTATTTTTTTCTTTATTATTTATTATTTAATTTTTTTATTAAACATGAGGGCATGGCCTACCTGTTTTAAACTCTGATGTTGAGCATAATAATTAGCTCTTGTTCAGGTGATTGTTCAAGTTTAGTCACAGGGCACTGACTGAGTCTCTTTTGATGCTGGGTTGGAAAACACGCTAGTTTTAGCTGCATCTTCTGCTCTATCATCTTTCATCTCATTTTTTTTTTCAAGGAAATGACATAAAACAGTCTATATTTGTAATTATTCTGCAATGTCTTTTATTATTCTTTAACACCGTTTTTTTTGGTTTGCCATAAAGTGTGAGTCTTTAAGGAGTTCTTTGTTAAGAAGGCGGCGTTTCTTGGGCTATTTTTTCCACCTTCCTGATTTACGTACGTACCACCTGCGTGCAACTTTTGTCAGCAGGTTTTTGTCACAGTTACTGTATGGACATTTTTCCATGCCAATGGAAACTGGCCATCTGTGTGTTCACTCAAGCATGTGAGAATATGAGACAGGAAGAAAAGAGAGAAATAAGATAAGTATTAAAACTGTGGATATAATCATTTATG
>NW_015505385.1:645571-651624 GCF_001515645.1 Sinocyclocheilus grahami
CAGTCCATCAGTTAACATCTGGAGAAGACAAAAGCTGTGTGTTTGCAAGAAACAAATCCATAAGGATGAGGATGATAATTTTTTTGTGAACTATTCCTTTAATGCATCAAAACACTTTTCATAATGCATTACGTAGACTTGTGCAACCTGTTGAAAATCACTCCTGTTTCTTTGAAAGAAGATTTACTGTATGCCGCTTACAGTCACTTGGATTATGCACATGCACGTCTTTTCTTTTTTCTGTGTCTGTCTATGGGGACTCATTCTGCGCTGGTAAACTGAGCGCCGTTTCAATCCCCAAACCGACCAAACGTTATTAGCATACAGATTGACATCTATTATATTTAGCCGCATTCCATTTATAATTACATTTACATTAGTAATGAATCATACACCGTAATAAAGGCATTATGCATGCGATGATTAATTACACTGTGGTTGCGCACAAATCCTTCAAGAATTGATGCACTGAAAGGCAGCGGATAAACGCTATTCATAGAGTCTCGGAGGATCTGAAGGTTCCCGATGCCTTTGACAGTTAATCCTTTCTTAACAGGATTTCATGTTGCAAGCTCAAGTGACTTTCCCTACGAGCATCATAGTGATGGTTATTATTGGTTACTCTCATGATAAGTTTAGTTGCACTGTTCAATTTGTTTTGCCAAGATACAATTTCAGCACCTAATCGCACTGATTCTCAATGCATTTATTTAATTTAAGGATTTAAGAGCGTTTATCACGTTATTTCTGCAATTTTAGATGTTTCACCACCATGTTCTCACACAATGTTGAACTTATTTGTTCTGTTCTCATAAAATTAAGAAAGAAGCCATGATAAAACAATAGCTAAGGCATGAAACAAAGCACAATAAAAAAAATAATAAGTATTTTAAAAGCTACTTGCACGCTTACCGATGTTTTTAACGTTTTAGCTTTGCACCAGTAGGTGGTGCTGCAATTAGATTTGCGTATTATTATGAAGGCATCGTGGTTTCGCTTTGTTTGAAAAGCAACATATTTTCTTTTGAATACACAAACATGTTGTGATGCTGCCTCAGTTCCTATTTGGCATCAACTTTTTTTAAAATGTGACTTTTTAGGAATCAGTGTTATTTTTGTGTCACTGAGATACTATTATAGTTTATAATAGTAATTTGAATTAGGTTTTTTATTTTTTTGGATTTCCATTTTTTTTATTAGTTAAAAATGTAAGTAATTTTTTGTGTCTTTTCATAATTTTTATGCGTTATATATTTATTTTTCAATATGTCCATTGGTTTTTGACCCTTATTTAGGTTTGGACCAGTAGGTGGTGCTATAATTAAATTGGTTTACAATTATGAAGGCATTTTGGTTTTGTTTAGTTTAGAAGCCGGTGTATTTTTGCATATTGTTCGAATATACAAAACTTTTGTGTAAATACTGCCTCCGGTTTTTACCAGAAACAAATATTTCAGCAAAAAAACAGTATTTAAATCTATGCAAAATGGCAGAAAGGTGTACGACAGAAAAATCTGATCATCAAAACCTCTAAAAATATATGAAGACAAAGTAATGAGGTCAAACAAAGTGAATCTGAAGTTATAAATATTTTTATCCCTTTTTTTGTTCCGAATATATGGCGCTGTTACCAGACGTCTCTTCATTTATGGTCAAATTTGTTGAAAGCGAATGCTTTGGCATATTAAAGGAATGAATGATAATCCAAAAAATGGGTCATATTTTTGCGGAAATATAGAAAATTCTTAAAGGTTCACAAACTTTCAAGCAGCACTGTATATTATCGCCCAGCTCTAATCTGTTATGTGACTATAAGGCGTGAAGATATTAAGATATTATAAACATGAAGATTTAATGAGATTCTGCTGCAGATCTGCAGTGTTTTTCCCAAACATATCATTCTGAACCAAAAAGTTCAGCTTTTGTCCCAATGCTGGAACAGGTCTTTAGAAACCCTGAGTCTTTGTGAGACTCCCACACCAGCAGTGATGCTAAAGGTCTTGCGTTGGCAAACTACACCTGACTGTGCTGATAAAGGCTGGAGAAATCCTTCAGTAACCTTTTCCAGTCTTATGAGCGTCAGAATCATATCGTCTGCTGTCCGTAAACATGTTTAACAGGCTTTGATTCACTGGTTTTGTTGAGATACTGAAGGTCAGGTCAAACCCACACAGAAACATGATTTTAAAGGGATAGTTCACCCAAAAATGAAAATTCTGTCATCATTTACTCACCCTCATGTCGTTCCAAACCTGTATGAGTTGCTTTCTTATGTTGAACACAAAAGAAGATATTTAGAAGATTGCTGGTAATCAAACAGTTGGTGGTTGCCATTGACTTCCATAGTATTTTTTTTTTCCTACTATGGAAGTCAATGGCAACCACCAACTGTTTGATTACCAGCAATCTTCTAAATATCTTCTTTTGTGTTCAACATAAGAAAGCAACTCATACAGGTTTGGAACGACATGTGGGTGAACCATCCCTTTAATGTCTGCGCTTAATTAAAAACCTCAGAGGTCTCAACATGCTGTACCTACTTCTGATGCCTACAGCTTCAGCAGGAACCTCTCAAAACTGGTGTTTCTCAAACATTGCAATGCTATAGAGCACAATCTATTGCGCTTACTGTAAAACAATCATGTCAGAACACACACAATATATTGGTATCATGTGTGTATATATATATATATAGGTATATGTACAGGTGTATCTCAAAAAATTAAAAAAAAAATTTGTGTAACATTTCAAAAAGTGAAACTTTCATATATTTTAGATTCATTACATGTAAAGTAAAACATTTCAAAAGTTTTTTTGTTTTAATTTTGATGATTAGAGCTTACAGCTCATGAAAGTCAAAAATATTAGAATATTTCCTAAGATCAATAAAACATTTTTTAAAAAAGGATTTGCAAAACAGAGAAGTTCCAGTTCTTTAAAGTATGTTCATCTCTGCTCTCAATACTTGGTCGGGGGTCCTTTAGCACAAACTCCAGCATCAGTGAGGTGTGGCATGACGCGATCAGCCTGTGGTACTGCTGAGGCACTATTGAGCTTCAGCTCATCTGTATTGTTGGATCGACTTTTTCCTCATCTTTCTCTTGAAAATATCCCATAGATTCCATATGGGCTTCTGGTCAGGCATGTTGGCTGGCCAATCAAGCACAGTCATATCATTGGAAGTGGTTTTGTGACTGTGGGCAGGTGCTAAAGTCCTGCTGGAAAAGGAAATCAGCATCTCCATAAAGCTTGTCAGCAGATGGAAGCATAAAGTGCTCCAAAATCTCCTGGTAGACAGCTGCATTGACTTTGGACTTGATAAAACACAATGGAGCAACACCAGCAGACGTCACGGCTCCCCTTCTTTTTCTCCTTAGCCCAGGTAAGATGCTTCTTACCTTGTTTCTGTTTCAGAAGTGGCTTGGTAGCTCTTTTCCTGAAGACATCTGAGTCTTGATGCACTGACTCCAGCTTCAGTCCACTCCTTGTGAAGCTCTCCCAAGTGTTTGAATCAGCTTTGCTTGACAGTTTTCTCAAGCTTGCGGTCATCCCTGTTGCTTGTGCACCTTTTCCTACTAATTTCTTCCTTCCAGTCAACTTTGCATTTAATATGCTTTGATACAGCACTCTGTGAACAGCTGCTCTTTCAGTAATAAGCTTCTGTGACTTCTCTTTGTGGAGGGTGTCAATGATCGTCTTCTGGACCATTGCCAAGTCAGCACTCTTCCCCATTACTGTGGTTTCAAAGAGCAAGAGATACCTGGATTTTATACTGTAGGGACGGTCATTTAATGAAACTCAAATGTAAATATTCTAATATTTTGAGATACTGGATTTTTGACTTTTATGAGCTGTAAGCTCTAATCATCAAAATGAAAACAAAAAAGCTTTTGAAGTGTTTTACTTTACATGTAATGAATCTAGAATATATGAAAGTTTCATTTTTTGAAATACGTTACAAAAAAAACTTTTTCACGATATTCAAATTTTTTGAGATGCGCCTGTATGTGTGTGTGTGTGCGTGTGTGTATATGTGTATATATATATATATATATATATATATATATATACATACACACACACACACATTTAGATTGCCTTTGCCATCATCTAACATTCGGAAAGATAAAAACATTAATAATTTAGGCAGATCTTTTATCTTTTAAAATTCAACAGACAGCCTTTTATTCATTAGATGTTCATTAGATCAGATATGAACAATTTTTTTTAAGTTGCTAGTTGAGTTGACTGCAATACATTGACTTATTTTTTTGATTGTCGATGCCACAGTCCATATCGAGAATACTCCCCAGATATTTAAAAGATGGCACTACTGACATCTGTTCATCTCTGACAGTGAAGGCAGGTAGTGTGGGTGGGATATTGGTACTCCATTGGCAAACCACTTCTGTCTTGGTGGAGTTGACAGTGAGCCCCATCCTGCTGTACGCCCTAACCGCCACAACAAGGACAGTTTGAAGGTCCTCTGGAGTATGGGCCACAAAAGCACAGTCATCTGCATACTGCAGCTCCAGGACATGCTCTCTAAAGAGTTTTTTTTATTTTTTGGTTGCATGTAGCCTCCTAATATTAAAGAGGTTGCCGTCTAGTCTGAAGTCTACTGCTATGCCACTTCTGTCTCGTTGTGGAGAAGCTTGGTGACACACAGGAGGAAGATGTTAAAGAGCACTGGTGCTAGTACACACCCCTGCCTCACCCCTGTGCGCACAAGGAAGGGCTCGGACTCTTCTCCGCCTATGGACACCCGAGCAGTCATCCCATCATGAAACGGGTGGAGGATGTTAACAAATTTATTGGGACATCCAAACCTGAAAAGTACATCCCACAAGAACTCCCTTTGCACAGTGTTGAATGCTTTAGAGAGATCGACAAAGACAATTTTTGATCAAATAAATACAGCCTTGATGAACACGAGACTTCGGTAAAAAATATAAAAAATCTTACTGATCCCAAACTTTTGAACGGTAGTGTATATATATATATATATATATGTATATACAGTATATAATGCAGGTCAACAACCACAAGCATCTTCAAACCCTCAGTACAAGAGTTAATGGTGGATGATCAGAGGAAACAGACAGAATATCGACCATCTCATGATGCATTGTGTTCATGTAAATTAAACTCAGGAGGCACTTCTGAGACGAGTTTCTCCAGACAGAACTAAGACAAAGAGAAATGAAAAGCGTATTATTATCAAGCAGGGCTTTGTATTGATCATTGGGAGCCTGTGCGTCACACCTCAATGCTTTCCTTTTCTTTCACATCGAGACGTTTCACAGACATGAGGACGAAACACTCGGCGCAGCAGATTGATCACAACTCAATGTCAAAGCAAAGTCTGCCTGTGATGACTCTTGGATTCTGATATTCCTGTGCTTTATTTTCCCATGATGTACTGACTCAGCCCGTGAAGCACAAGCTCCTGTTCATTCAGCACCAGACACATGATAAATAAGTGTGGATATGAGTCAAGCAGATGTGTCAAACAGTGCAGTTAAATAAATAACATTCAATTATTCTTAAAACACTGCATTATATTCATATGAAAGCCCATGATATTCTATTTTTACACAGCGAAACATGATTTTCTTGCTCACTATTTTTGACTTGTTTTACACTACAAATATCGAAACACTCTTAAATCAAAATTACTTTTTGGTATTAAGGTATTTATTCTTGTTTTCTGAAAACAATAGCAAAATTAAGTAAGTTGATGCTTAAAACAAGAAAATAGAATATGTCAGAAAACATATCTGGATTCATTTTGCTTCTGAAGTAAATGTATCTTGATTTGAGATTTTGTATTGTATGTGTACTGGAAAACAAGACAAAAATACTTGTTTAGAACATTTATTATTTTATTTTATTTTACAGCCTGAGCCAGTTACTAATTTTAAAAATAGTCTGTGTCCCCTGCTTTAAACTAAAGACAAAAACATACCTCAACGTTTCAATTTGAGTGAAACAGGACGACACGCATTTAGTTCAGAAGCCGATCGTCTTCTGTTGCTTTGCTGAAAATACCC
>NW_015505385.1:651906-653618 GCF_001515645.1 Sinocyclocheilus grahami
CACACACACACACACACGGCCTATAATAGCGGCAGACGTGAGTGAGTCTGAGTCACCTGTGCTCTATAGAGGTCAAACTCCTGCTATCTTCAGACTGAGGTTAGGTAATACTGCGACTGACGAGGAGACCACGCTGCTTCAGATCTCTATAAAACACTGGATGTGATAGAGACAAACGTCTGAGCAGAGAGAATCAGAAGGTCATCTTCGGGTTCTGGAAAGACGTCGCGCAGTTTTACCCTCAAAAATGAGTGTCTCGTAAGGTGAAGAATAGCTCATATTCTGAAAGGATAATAGGATAATGAACTATAGTAGTTGATGAAAGGATTAAGCTGCTTCTCTTCTTATTCTGCTTGTTCTTGTTAGGAGTCTATTGCAACCCTTCAGAATAACATGCACAAATGTTATAAATAAAGATTACTGGAGTGTGTTTTACAAGAAAGCACAATTTCAGTTTTTTTACTTCTGACTTTCATGTTTAAATTAGTAGATTTATGTGAGTGTACTGTATGGATGTGGATCTAAAGAACAACAAAAGTGTATTGTCAGCTGAGGAGACTATGCTAAAAATGTTTATATATGTTTCAACTTCACCTAAGAAGCATGAAAAAAACCAATCATCATAATTCTAAGTACTTCTGGACTTTTTCCACAATTGATAAACACAAAATTGCAAGGAAAAAGTCTGAATTGAGAGATATAAACTCATTAAAAAAACGCTAAATTGTGAGAAAAAGGTATGATTTGTGACATAAACTTGTAATTGTGAGGGAAACGTGCAATTTGTGAGATGCAGTTGCAAGAAAAAATGCTAAATTGTGAGAAGAAAATTTTAAATTGTGAGAAAAAATTATGAATTGTGAAATATAATTTCGCAATCGTAAGGAAAATATGCAAATTGCGAGATATAAACTTGCAATTGGAAGAAAAAACTAATTTTGAAATAGAAATTCACTATTGTGAGAAAAAAGTCTGAATTGTGAGATATAAACTTACAATTGCAAGAGAAAAAGCTAAATTGTGAAAAAAATTAAAAAGTGTGAATTGTGAGATATAAACAAGAAACTGCAAGAAAAAAAACCACTGCCACATAATATCAGACTGGACAAATCCATGTTGGCAGCCACTGAAAAGTAATTTATTGTGGGTAATTGAAATGGTTTGATCTTTTAGTATTTAAGCGGTGTGTTTTTGCAGAGAGGATTTTCTCAGGCCTCACAGAGAGGCATATGGCGGCTCTTTTTGGCGTAATGAATGTTCTGCTGGTGTCATCTGTATTCCTCTGTCAATTATACAAACCGTCAGCCGTGTGGCGCTGAAGCTGAACTCATTGGCGCCTGTAGATGTAATAGTCCTATGAAAGTCATAATTAGCAACATTGAGGTGGTTAAACTTAACTTGAGGTAGATGAGCTCAGGATGAAGACTCATTTAAAGCAGTGTAAAGATGAAGTGTGTCATTTCAGCCTAGTAGAGTCACCAAAGAAAACTGCAAAAAATACTCAAACCAAACAATTGTAGGAACCGTATGCATCTTTCTCCATTGACACCCCTTCAGAAATAGGTGTAAAAAGCCATTTGGACAAAACGTAACATTTTGAAAGCAACATAAATAGCTGCAGCCAAGCAACTACCATTGAAATAAATGATTCTTCAGGTGTTATAGATCTTTTTGACACACACACACACACACACACACACACACACACACAC
>NW_015505385.1:653839-656854 GCF_001515645.1 Sinocyclocheilus grahami
CTTAAATGATTCCATTGCATAAGTATTCAAACCCTTATCTGGGACGGTTGAAATTTAGCTCAGGAGCATCATATTGCTTGTAGATGTTACTACACTTCAAGTGAAGTTAACTTGTGGCAAATTCAATTGAATGGGTATGATTTGGAACGGCACACACATCTTAATAAAAGGTCTAACAGCTAATAATGCATATCAGAGCAAAAACCAAGCCCTGAGGTCAAAAGAACTGCCTGTAGATCTCAGAAACAGGTTTGCGTCAAGCCACACATCTGGGGAAGAAAAATCACAAGGGGTAAATCACATTACAGATGTGTTTTATGTTGTAGAATATAATGTGATAATGTCTTAAATAGACCTTATTTCAGGCGTGGACCAAAAAACCCTGTCAAAAAAAAAAAAACTTGAATTCAGACGATTGAACTGGAAAAATACATCAACCTTGCATCACTCTATTGGTTATGCTGGAGGAAATCAAGCTGTTAGTTACTTGTAGGTGCTTTAAACATGATATAAACAAGTATTTTAATTAGTGGTCGACCGATATATCGCCAAGGCCGATATATCGGCCGATATTTGGAATTTTTCAAATATCGGCATCGGCCGATAAGTTTTCCTGTTTGGCCGAAGAGTTCGAGGTGGGACTTTTATTTTGACGGCGTTGAGAGTGGCAGCGCCTGCGCACACAGTGTTCACATTCTCCTTGTTCGCTGTCGTCATAACAGTTCTGTCGAATACGGACGGAAATCTGTCTAATAATCAGAAAGAACTGTTAAACAAAGGAATTCAAATGTATACAAAAACTTATTATAACGATTGCTTTTTTATTATTAGTTATAGAAAGGCAAACATTATAATACTTTATCGTTTTCCGTCAGGATTCAGCAAATACGCATTTATATCATTTAAATGAATCTTTGAATGACAAATGAACATTTAATTTCAAAAATCTTGCAAACTTAGTCGGATCCAGTTGTGAGATCTTGTGAAGTGTGCATTTGTATCCTGCATGATCGCGTGTTCTCTGCGTGTCGGTCGGTCCGTGTGAACTGAATACGGACAGCAGGAGAGTTCTGCTTGACTGGAGACACATGATCGACAAACTTTAAAATCGTGATTTCTAATTATGCTGCGCTTCATGCTTTTGCCCAATGTCATATTCATGTCATATTCACTGTGTGCTGTATGTACAATTAGTGTTACCTTGGCTTTATTTGAAAAAATATGATTCCCAAATCCCAATGCACACAAACATCCCAGATTACTGAGTGCCCTGTTGGTTATGATGTTTACTTCCTTTTTAATTATATTTTTATTAAATATTTATTTATTTGTGAAAAATTCTTTGTCATCTAAAGTACAAACGTTTATTTTTTTAATCCATTTTCAAATGATTTAAAATTTCTTAAATATTAATTCAAATAAATAAAATTATATTGACTTTATATCGGCCACCCTGCTTTCCAAGATATCGGCATCGGCTGTCAAAAAACCAATATAGGTCGACCACTTATCTTAATGTTAAAAAATGACACTTTACCGTGGTCAAATCTTTGTGTAGCCGTGACCCAGAAAACAGACATTTATTGCAGTCCTTTCCGTAACACTGACCTTTCTTTCTGTTTTTCTTCTGCGTTCTCGAAACCTCTTCATCCATGACCAGGTGTTTTTCAAAGGCAGTGAAGGTCCAATTATTTGTTTTCAGGGCCTTAAAGAGAGCTGCAGGAGAAAGGTGCTGGGGTAATTACTCTTCTTCGGTCTGAAAGATCTTCCCCGCTGATGGTGAGAATTAGCCCGGACTGCTGGACATGTTCAGACAGAGCAGTGGGACATGGGCTCTTTATAAGGCTTTGTTAGGATTCAGCTGGTGCAATGTTGACCGTCTCTTCACGCTGTTTCGGTTTAGCATTGTTCGTTCACTATAAAGTGATTTTAAAGGACAGAAACGCCATCTGTGCGTGGACACTCCAAAAAAATATTAATGCTTTTGCTGCATTTCCGCTCATCTCAAGTTGTTCACGGTAAATAAATTATTATTTTTTTTTTTTCAGTATTTTTGTCTTGTTTTCCAGCACAAATGTCTAAATGTTCTTCAGATGACTTGAGATATTGAATCTTGTTTTCTGAAAAATGTATTGAAATTAACTGAATTTATGCTTAAAACAGAAATAAATAGGTTTGATTTTTTTCTAGTTTTAAGCATAAACATTTAATTTTGAAAGAATTAAAGGGATAGTTCACCCAAAAATGAAAATATGATGTTTATCTGCTCACCCCCAGGGCATCCAAGATGTAGGTGGCTTTATTTCTTCAGTAGAACACATTTGATGATTTTAACTCCAGCCGTTGCAGTCTGTCAGTCGTATAATGCATGGCAATGGTAACAAAATCTATGAGAGTAAAAAAAACATGCACAGACAAATCCAAATTAAACCCTGCGGCTCGTGACGACACATTGATGTCCTAACACACGAAACGATCGGTTTGTGCCAGAAACCCAACAGTATTTATATCATTTTTTTACCTCTAATACACCACTATGTCCAGCTGTCTTTGTGCGCGCGCACGGCATCCGGTGCGTGAGGTGTGTACGCGCTCTGCCGTAGTTTACGCGAGCGCCGGAAGTGATCTCTCGTGCGTATACGTCACTCATTGGTTACACAGTGCACAGTCATTGTAGGTACGACGGCTAATCAAAATGGTACTTACTTGCGCTTATCCGGATTGTTCAAACCGACTTAAAACTAAAAGATTACGTTTTCTCGCGCGAACTCATTCAGGAGTGGTGACTTTTTCCTCGTATTCCCTACTTCTGAGCCTGCTCTCCTGAAGTTATGGTTGATTGCTCTTCGGCTGGATATCAACACACCTATTAACGTAAACTACGCCAGCGCGCGTACACACCTCAAGCACCGGATGCCGTGCGCGTGCTCAAAGCAGTTGAACATAGTGCTGTATTAGAGGTAAAATATGATATAAATACTGTTCGGTTTCTCGCACAAACCGATCGTTTCGTGT
>NW_015505385.1:656864-700107 GCF_001515645.1 Sinocyclocheilus grahami
CGATCGTTTCGTGTCTTAGGACATCAATGTGTCGTCACGAGCCGCAGGGTTTAATTTGGATTTGTCTGTGCATGTTTTTTTTACTCTCATAGATTTTGTTACCATTGCCATGCATTATACGACTGACAGACTGCAACGGTTAAAGTTAAAAATCATAATTTGTGTTCTACTGAAGAAACAAAGTCACCTACATGCCCTGGGGGTAAGCAGATAAACATCACATTTTCATTTTTGGGTGAACTATCCCTTTAAGTAATTTAGTGTCACGATACCGCTACTGTGAGGTGCACGGAGCGAGGATCGAGGAGACGTGGAGTAGACTTCAAACAAAGAGACTATAATTAACATCCAAGGGAAGACACCAGACATGGAATTATTAACACAGGGCTTAAATCATGGGACTAATCACGAGACACACCAGCAACTCAATAAACAATTAACAAAGGAAAACCAGGTCAGGGCAGGCACATGGAGAGGGAAAAACACACAGAATGAGTCCAGGGGCGTGACATTTAGCTTAAGTAAATATATTTTGATTTAAGAATCTTTAGATATTTGTAATGGCAAACAAGACAATATGCTTTTGCTTTTTGGGGGAAAACTGCACAATAAGAAACAAAAATATCTGCCATTGAAGGCAGAAAAATAAACTTAATTCAAAGGGAAAACAAGGTTATTTTAAATCCAATTGGCAGATATTTGTTATTATAAGTATAACGTCACTTATATGAATCGTAAATCTTATCTAAAATAAAAGCATTTTAAGCTCATTATGATTATTTATTCATTTATAATTGATTGTCTGTGTATATTACTAGTTTTTTATGCTTTTATTGTATTACTATGTAAAGACGCTAAAAATAAATAAATATATTATTATTATTAATAGTAATAATTTTGATAATATTTCATAAAACAATATTTCATGAACGACTTTGTATCAAAACTTTAGTAAAATACTATTACAGTTGTTATTAATAATTTGAATTTGTTTTTGTTTTTATATTTTGTTTTCATCAAGTCATTTTGTTGTGAGTTTTTTTTTAAAATGTTTTTATTATTTTTTTATTTCCGTTTTAGTGTATTATTTGCATTGGCAGCTAGTTGAAATACAATAAGGTCAGCTTTTATATTTTAGTATATTTCAGATATTTCTATTTTAGGTATCACATTTTAGTTAAGTATAATAACACTGCTTGTGGCTCCTTCAGAAGCATATATTATGTCTTAATCGCACATAATCACAGAGATCACAGTAAGTCTGTCAGGCTTACCAAATCTCAGCGCCTCAGAAACAACATGTGCTGTTAAAACTGATGATGCATCACTGAGAAACCTTTAAAATAACAGCATTGCATGCTCTTGAAGAATAATTTCCATTGAGTTTCCATTGAGGTCAGATGAGTTTTCCAGTGTGCACTCAGCTTCATTTCTATCAGTCAGTCTGACAAACAGTCGAGTGACTAAAGCATCGTTGCAGCCTGCATCCCATCTGTACCTCCACACGGGCCAAAGAAAAACCTCCAATCACAGTCTTATCAGACGCTTCTGTAAAAAAATCAATCTTTCTGACCCACTTTTGCTTCGGAGCATATAATCAATTAACTGTATGTCATTCAGACAAAGAGCTGCAGTGGGATGCATCGCTTCTTTTTATTCACACAACCGTATCACGTGAGCAAACAAAGGCAGATTGGAAGGTTATATTTGGACTTCTAGTGATTTTCACTCACTCTCTCTCTTATGTTTGCTTTCTGTGTTTGTCTGTCAGTATTACAGTGGCCATGAAGGCTCACCCTCGCTGGGAGCCGCTGGATAACGCACATGTGTACTATGCAGGAGCAGCTCTCATGGCGCTGGGATCGGTGTTTGTGATCAGCAGCTTCATGGCTCTGGGCGTCACTGGCACTTTCCTGGGTAAATCATCCACTCACACTCCTGTACCACACTTACATATACATGCCTTACATACACAATTCACCTAAAGTTCACTCACCAAGTGCCAAATGCAAGTAAAAATCAGCGTTGGCGAGTATATGAAACTCAGTGTTACTCATCAGTTGGCCAGTAAGTATTTTTTTTTTTTTTTATTAATTCTAACAATTTATGGTTTAACATTTGAAAGCAAAGAAATAAAACAACTACCATAAATATTAGGATTGTAATTGTTATATAAAATACTTCTACTACTACTACTACTACTACTACCACTACTAATAATAACAATGCTACTACTACTCATAGTAATAACAACAAATTAATTCTAACAATTTATGGTTTAACATTTGAAAGCAAAGAAATAAAACAACTACCATAAATATTAGGATTGTAATTGTTATATAAAATACTTCTACTACTACTACTACTACCACTACTAATAATAACAATGCTACTACTACTCATAGTAATAACAACAACGAAGATAATAATAATGTTACTACTACTAATAGCAACACCGATGATAATAAAAATGTTTTAAAAAATTATTATAATTATAATAATAATAATTATTATTATTACAAGTAGTAGTATATAAATTAAAATTATTATTTCATATTTAAACTAAATACTTTAGTTCAATAGTGTTATAGTGATTTTTTTATTGAATATTTTACATGCAATTTCATGCCTGGAAAGAAAAATGTATATCTGGTTAATGTTTTTTTTTTATTTCTGCATACACTACTGTTCCCTTGGGGTCAGTAAGATTTCGAAAGAAGTCTCTTCTGCTTATCAAGGCTACATTTATTTGATCAAAAATACAGTAAAAATTTGAAATATTATTACCAATTAAAATACCCGTTTCTATGTGAATATGTGTTAAACTGTAATTTATTCCTGTGATGCGCAGCTGTATTTTCAGCATCATTCCTCCAGTCTTCAGTGTCACATGATCTTCAGAAATCATTCTAATATGCTGATTTGCTGCTCAAGAAACATTTCTGATTATTATCAATGTTGAAAACAGTTGTGCTGCACAATATTTTTGTGGAAACTGTGATACATTTTATTTTTTAAGATTCTTTGATGGGTAGAAAGTTCAAAAGAACAGCATTTGGTTGAAATATAAATGTTTTGTAACATTATAAATGTCTTTACCGTCACTTTTGATCAATTTAATGCAATCTTGATGAGAATAAAACCACTAAAAAAAAAATCTTATACACGGTCAGTCATCTTTTAGTCCACATCTCCAGGTTTTGGTCCGTGTTCCATCTCTACCCGAGGTTAACAATGCTAATCCAACTCGTCTAGAAGGCGCGTAATGTTCTGTGATGATGTTCTAACACACTGTGATTGTCAGCATTCACACCTCTACAGCTGACCATGCTGTACCTCCAGTTTAGTCCATATTCAGCAGGTATCTGACACCTGCGTCTGACCAATCACAGTCAAACACTCACTGACTAGAGCCCTGATGTGGGTCAGTCGCTTTTACTGGTGCAGTTGGTGGACGAAACTTTTATTGTGTATGTTATTTATTGTGTACCCATGTATGTTTTTTAGTACAAATCCATGCTTTTTTAGTATAGTTTCTGTAAGTCTAGTAATGCATCTTGGTGTAAACTCAGTTCCAGATTGAGATCACAACTAGGATACACAATTGCGGTTCTGTCATGCGATGGTGTGACTAATTCATCCAAGACGAAGTTGAAAAAGAAGAGTTGAATATATTTAATAATTCCAAGGGTAAATCCAGACAGGGCAGGTAGAGACACACCAGGTATTGGCATATATGTGACCCTGGACCACAAAACCAGTCATAAGGGTCAATTTTTGAAATTGAGATTTATACATCATCTGAAAGCTGATAAATAAGCTTTCCATTGATGTATGGTTTGTTAGGATAGCACAATATTCGGCTGAGATACAACTATTTGAAAATCTGGAATTTGAGGGTGCAAAAAATCAAAACATTGAGAAAATTGCCTTTAAAGTTGTCCAAATGAAGTTCTTAGCAATGCATATTACTAATCATGATATATTTACGGTAGGAAATGTACAAAATATCTTCATGGAACATGATCTTTACTTAATATCCCAATGATTTTTGGCATAAAAGAAAAATCTATAATTTTGACCCATACAATGTATTGTTGGCTATTGCTACAAATATCCCCCAGCGACTTAACACTGCTTTTGTGCTCCAGAGTCACATATAAGACCCGACAAACACAAACTGAACAGACAGAACTAAAGTAGGTGTGCTAACGAGGGACAGACAGGCGAGGAAGATCAACTAATGAGGACACAATCAGACACAGATGAACAAAATGACACAATCAAACACAGGGTCACAGAACACAGGGGGAAAGAAAACACAACAAAGTTCATGTGGTGGTGACAGGTTCAAATAGTAATTTGTAAGGAAGTAATGAAGTGATTTTTAAGAAAGCAGTTTAATGAAATGCATAACTGTAATTTGTAGTTTAAGTAATAGTGTGTGTGTGTGTGTGTATACAAACGCACACTATTTGTAAACTAAAAATCTGAGGACAGTTGCATCACTTTCCGACACTGATTTTGATGTTAAATTAATGGGTAAAACTATACAATAATGTCTCATTAGTCAATGTTAATTAATGCATTAATGTGCATTTAATTTTTTACAGTATTTATTCATTTTTGAGAACATTAGTTGAAAAAAAACTTCATGATTAGTTCACATTAGTCCATTAAATAATATGAATATTCATATAAATCAAAATAAAATAGTAACTTTTGATTTTAAATATGTAGTAGTAAATGTTGAAGTATTTTTTATTGTTAGTTAAAGTGTTCAGTGACTGGCAGCACAAAGCTCTTCTTTCACCTGTTGACCTGCATTATTATTTGCATGCGCAGTCAGATTAGTATTGCTTTGTATTTGTGAACATTTGTGTTTTCATTCATAACAGCGGTATATGCTGTATTTATAAGAGCGATGGCAGGGCTCCCTAATGTACGAGCTTATATAACGCTCTGACAAATGAAACCTAAATAAAAGAAACTCGGACGAACAGGTGCATGTTACCGTCAGACTATTGTCATAAACTGGGTCAGAGAGAACGGGGAAAGGAGGGTTAAAACCCAGATATTGCAGGACTGGTTACATAGTCCTGATGACAAAAGGTGCTCTACTTCTCTGAAGGGCAGCGATTGCAACCAGATCACAAAATCAAACCGGCCTTTTGTTCAGGATGACCTGGACATGGAGCAAAAGCTAGTGAAGTTATGAGTCGCCGACATGCACATTTGAGTCTTAATCACTTTTCTCCCTGCATGATCATTATTACAGTATATCGCTGATTCACTCCCGGCTGAATCATAATTCTTCATTAAACGGCTGAATTTTCATAAAACTGATTTGCGTGAAGCAGGAGAGAATCAGTGGCATATAGCCTGTATCATTTCATATTAAAATGCGATGAGAGCATGCGTGTCAGATCCGCGTCACATTCAGCAACGGCAGCTCTTAAAGTAATAGCAGCCAAATAAGCTAATAACCCAGCTGCTGTGACGTCCGTTAATCAAAGAGCAAAAGAGGAAATCAATAACGTTTGTAGCTTTAAGGATTCATTTCATTTAGAATTCAGTGTTTGATCAATTTATTCAATTGCTGTATATTTCCTACTTGCTGAAGGGCACGGGTAAATACGACATTTATTATAATGTGAAGATTGTTTTTAGTTCACTTAAATTATAAGTTCTTTTTTAAAGTCTAATAAATGTTAAAATCGATAGCTCACAATTTCGTAGAGACATCAGTAGTATTGGTATCAATAATTCCGGTCTTCAGTCATAAAAAAAAAGATGCCATTAAACAAATATTTAAAATATGCTGTCTTTGTTGTTTCTACATTAATTAGAAGATTTGATGTGAAATTATTGCAAATTAAAAGCATGTTTAAAAACTTTACTGTTAGGTTGGAGTAATCGTGATGAAAAAATGTGTGATTAATTAGTAAATTTTTTTAAATCGATTGATAGCACTAAAATATATATATAATAAAAGCTGTTGCACACAAAATAACATGCGTATTATCAAATGTTTGTTATATACATATGCATGTTATTTTGTGTGCAACAGCATTTATTTAATTTATTTATATTTTGATATTTGTGACCCTGCAGCACAAAAGCAGTGTTAAGTCGCTGGGGGATATTTGTAGCAATAGCCAACAATACATTGTATGGGTCACAATTATACATTTTTCTTTTATGCCAAAAATCATTAGGATATTAAGTAAAGATCATGTTCCTTGAAGATATTTTGTACATTTCCTACCGTAAATATATCAAAACTGAATGTTTGATTAGTAATATGCATTGCTAAGAACTTCATTTGGACAACTTTAAAGATGATTTTCTCAATATTTAGATTTTTTTTTTTTTTGCATCCTCAGATTCCAGATTTTCAAATAGTTGTATCTCAGCCAAATATTGTGCTCTCCTAACAAACCATGCATCAATGGAAAGCTTATTTATTCAACTTTCAGATGATACATAAATCTCAGTTTCAAAAAATTGACCCTTATGCCTGGTTTTGTGCTCCAGGGTCACATATTGAATTGAAATCATGACCTGTTTCTTTAATTGCAATATATATAGAGCTGAGGGTATGAAGTGTCTGCAGAATATAAAGATGTTAATTGTGCAGCTATACATTAGGTGTATTAGGAATATTGAACAAGAGTATTTATAGTCTTGACACTAAGTTTAGATGTGCATGATGCCTTCTTTCCTCCATATGCTGCCTGTGAAAGCAGTGTTTTTCAGGCTCAACACGTGACATTCAGGGCCATAATTAGCTGCTTCCCTGGAGTTTGTGTCTGAACGATACATGTGGAATTATTTGATTCATGGTTCTCTTTTTATCCTTAAACAGGGGACTATTTTGGCATCCTGATGGATCAGAAGGTGACTGGTTTCCCCTTTAATGTGATGGAGAACCCCATGTACTGGGGCAGCACTGCCAACTACCTGGGCCTGGGCTTAATGTGAGTCTGATCCGCCACACTCCATTCATAACGTCTTATCATATTATATTATCAGCATCATTTGAGTGAAATAATTAAATGTCATGTTTCGTTCTGCAAGCATGCATTAAATTGATCAAAAGTGCCAGTAAAGTCAATTATAATTTTACAAAAGATTTCCATTTCAAATAAATGCAACTTTCTATTCATCTGTGAATCTTGAAAAATAAAATGTATCACGGTTTCCACAAAAATACGATGCAGCACAGCTGTTTTCAACATTGATGATAATCAGAAATGTTTCTTGTGCAGCAAATCAGCATATTATACTGATTTCTGAAGATCATGTGACACTGAAGACTGGAGTAATGATGCTGAAAATTCAGCTTTAATCACAGGACTAAAATACAGTTTAACAATGTATTTTTAATCATATAAATGCAACCTCGGTTAGCAGAAGAGACTTAAACTTATTTATCAGCATATTATATATGCTAATCCACATGTGCAAGTCTCAGTAGAGTCAAGTATGTTAATCAGCTGTTATTTGATCACGATATCTCTGTGTCTAAACCATGAGCTTGTTAATAAAGCACGCTCCGCTCCCAAAATCCCCAGAACACCCGTCTCTATCCCTCCATGATCCCATCAGCGCAGAGAGAGAGCAGACTCTGTGTTTGAGCAAAGCAGATGTTATTTGCACTAATGGATTTCTCAGGAGTCGTGTGCTGCTATTTCTAGCTGCTCTCGCTCCTAATAACACATACGGCCGTCTCGCAGGTTGATAAACCTCTCTATCGCCAATCAGAAAAGCTGAACGCGCCTCATGCCGAGAAAGAAATTTGTGTCATTTGAAAACGACTTGAAATGATGCACAAGTCGGGTCTATTTTATACTATAATTATGCAAGTGTTTGACGTGTGAACAATTAGCGCACTTATTTATGTAGATGTGAATGTGGACTTCATAAAACCTTGACAACAGTGACCGGACTGGCTTGATTTTTTGTTTTTTTGACGAGCCCCTACCTCTGTTGGTTTTTGAAATAATGTCCCATGCCAATCGAAGATTTCACCATAATTTCTTACCGTAAGCAAGTTTAAAAAGCTACTCGGGCTCACTGTAAAAAAAAAACGTGCCTGTTGTGGCATTTCTGTGAAAAGATATTATGCTGCTTTTTGTGCAGCAGCTATTTCAATGTGAAATGTCCAGTGAGTGGCACTAAAAGCAACTTCAGTTTTATCTGAAAATGATGAATGTGAATCTGACAATGTTTTATTACAGTTGGTTAAGGCGGGCGTACACGGTGCGATTCTGAAGGTCGGAACGTCGTGAGCTCTGGCACATGTCACGATTGAGTTTATCCGAAAAACGTACGGAGGCAGTCACACACGACACGAATTTACTACGATTTTACAAACTCTAAGGTAAGCATTACGTTTCGCGCCATTCATAAAAATATGGATTCTGAGGATGAAATAGTTTTCTTTGTGGCAGGCAAAAAAAAAAAAAACGAAGAGAATGGCTGAAAAGCAGAGAAAAGCATGGACTTTCTGTTCTTCATAAAGAACTCGAGGGAGTAGGCCATTTCTGATTTTCTACTCGTTTTGCCGGAAATACAACCGGTATATTCATTCATAAAGCTGAACGGCAAATTTGGCACATTCGGAATAACAAATAAAAAATAGAACTGTATAATTAAACTAAAATTATTATAGACTATATGGTTTTTGTCATCTTCTGATTGGTCTTCAGATGGATCGCCAAATCGTCTCGTTCAATCGCACATACGCCACGAATTTAAACCGACAGCATCCGATTTTTTTTGACATGTTTGAAAATAATCGGGAGGACGGGAGGTGCTCGTAACGTTTCGGATCGGCCCGTAATTCTTCTCACACGTTACGAGCCGCGACCATCTGCGATTTTCTCCCGAGAGAAAAAAATCGCCTGCGAGCTCGTACGACAGCAAAAATCGCACCGTGTACGCCCGCCTTTATTGTTTGTATCCCGACAGTTCAGAAATAAAGGTCACTAATAGGTTAATGCTGTATCGTGTGTGGAAATAACGTAACTAAACCCAACTCTAAATCTAACAGATAGTGTTAACAAAAAAAGCAAACATGAGATAAAAACACATTTACTGAAGCAACTATGTCATTTTATCTTGCTTCTACAAGTCTTTGAGCTCTTTTATCGTGACTTGTGTTGAACGGTCTCGTACCCGAGCGCTTCTCATCACAAGTGCAGTGCTGTACCGGGTGCGCTACCGAGCAAGTTTACTAGTTCAGAAAAGACAAGCATATGCAGCTGGTTATGAGACACAAACATCAAAATCTGTTAATTTACAAATTATGCACTACAGTATAAGTGTTTTGAGATCATAATAGTATTGTGCAAGAAACCACATTAAAATATGTCTTTATTAATGTCCCAGTAATCATTATGTGTGTGATGAGGAATAAAAGTTGTTGGTGTTTAATGCCACTATGCTGCTGTTTGTATGTACTGTAAATGTAGGTAGATGCCTGTCTTTTCCAAAGCCTTTGTTGTTTAAAAGCCTCCTCCACCAGTACATTTCAGTGACCTACGAAAAAAAGCTAATGCGGTTTCTTCCACTAGTCGACGTCAACACACACGCTCACTGTTAATGTTTCCAAGCCCTCTTACATGTCGTCTAACCTCTCTGCTCAGGAAGAACCACGTAGGCACTACGCCAACACATGGCACTTAAACCACCTCTCATGCTGTTCCTCCTTCATCCTCTGCTCTTTTCCATCTACTCTTTGTCCATTCACTGGTAGAGTGACCATCTTAAGCATCTTAATAATGCTAGTTTTAATACACGATCATACAGAGGTGCACAGCTGCATCCACACACATCAGCCACTTTCAAACGGCCGATCGTGATCTGCTTTTCTTGATTTAAAGAACATTGTAGTGTGTTTATCAATTCATATGTAGTAGTAGTATATATAAAATGTAGCAATAATATACACTTCTGTTCAATGGGTGTCGGTCTTTAAAAATTGTTAATGAAAGAAGCCTCTTATGCTCACCCATTGCAGTAAAAACAGTAATGTTGTAAAATATTATTACTATTTAAAAAAACTGTTTCTATGTGAATCTCTGTTAAACTGTAATGTATTTCTGTGATGTGCAGCTGTATTTTCAGCATCATTCCTCCAGTCTTCAGTGTCACATGATCTTCAGAAATCAGTATAATATGCTGATCTGCTGCTCGAGAAACATTTCTGATTATTATCAATGTTGAAAACGGTTGTGCAGCCAGATACGTTTTATTTCTCAGGATTCTTTGATGAAAAGAAACGTCAAAAGAACAGCAATTTTGTAACGTTATATATGTCTTTACTGTCAGTTTCGATCAATTTGATGTGTTCTTGTTGAATAAAAGTATTCATTTCTTTCGAAAATAAAAATCTTACCATCCCAAACTTAGTGTAACTAAAACAGATGAAAATCAAAAATGTGACTGAATAATTCATCAGAGCTGTAGGGGATTTATTAGATTTAATACAAGAATCACATTGCTTCCCCCATGTCTACATCTTCCTACAATACTTCCTATCTACCGTCTTTATATTTTTATGCAAATGTAAATTTTTTTGCCATTTATTTTATTTTGCAATGAATTAAATGCAATTGCACTTTTGAAAGCAGGAAATTAAAAAAAAGTAGAAACAATTTTCACACAGAAATTGCTAGTGAATTTCACAAACGATAACAAAGAAACAGCAAGCGACATTCAAATTTAAGTTTTATTTTCTTATAAATAAAACTAAGGTAATTGAATATATATATATATATATATATATATATATATATATATACATATATAATATATATATAAATACATATATAAAATATTTTTTATAGTGTATAACATTCCACATTTATTTGAACCTCTAACTCTAGCACTTTCTACTCTATTTTAATTCTACTTTATCTACATTTATCTTCTCTTTAAAAAAAAAAAAAAAAAAATTAATTATATTTTTTCTATTCTATCTACTTGTTTTTCTTTGTGTGTGTGTGTTTATGTGTGTGTGTTTCATATATATATATACACACCTTGCTACGTGTACTGCGTTAGGCTAACCGAGACTTGTCATTTGCACTTATATATCATTGCTCTTTTGTTAGTTTTGACTGCTTTTATTGTCCTCATTTGTAAGTCGTTTTGGATAAAAGCGTCTGCTATTATCCTAAATAACAGTCTCTTCTCGCTGTGTGAAATAAACCACACAACTTCCATACAAACCACATTTCTATGGCTTTTGAAATCTGGTTAGCTGAGATTTGATTGGCAGTGCAGGTGGTTTATTTCATCATGCTGGACGTGCGCCACAGAGGTTAAGAATAGGTGCTGAGAAGAGAACACAACAGTAAGAAGAAGTTGGTAAGTCCTCTGATGGCTTTAGCTTCGGTCTGGCCGGCGCAGTGATGCAGCAGGGAATCAAGCAGCTCCTCCAGCATCACGGCTCTACATACAGAGCACACATTTCCCAGTTTGGCCTCGTGCTAAAAGCCCACGTCATTACTATAGCAACCAGTGTCGACATGCACTAAACACCTACTGTACATCCCGTCTGATCACCTGCTTTTATTAGATGTGATGTTCAGTCCTAATAATTGGGTTTGTCTGCAGTGTTGTTTTCAGCATTGTTCTGCCACAAACACACTGTACTGTTTATTTTCTGTGCTAATTATCCGTCCACATGTTCAGGTTAACTGGAGATTGTGTTCTTTTATTTGTACTGCTGCGTTCACATGCATTAGTGAAAAGAAACTAGTAACTTTCCGTGAAATATCAGATGAGAGTGGCTCTTACTGCACCACATGTAATGAAGGTGCACTCACACACACACACACTTTTATATCCTTTTCAAAAATTCTGTCTGGGGAAACTAATTTATTTACTTTAATATTAGTAAAAGTGTATCTTTTTAACCCATCTGCTAATGCATGAATATTTCTTACTGGCCAGCAAATCTTAATTGTGTCATCTTGAATCCTTTCTAATGAATTTCAATATTATTTGTTCTCATTTAATATTATTTTAGATAATATTTGGATGTTATTATATCAGATAATATTATGTGTGTGCGTATTTTCTTTTCTTATCAATTTTTTAATACCTCCTAACATACCAGTTGAATTAGATATATATTTACTATTATTTAATATTATGTTAGTTAATATTTGGTTGTTATTATATCAAATAATATATTAAAAATGCTTTTTTGTTTTAAACATCATCTGAGAAAATGTATGAATCATTAGTATTTCTTCCTGGCCATCAAATCATAATTTTCTTAATTTTCTAATCATGTTGTCCACAATTTTTATATTTTTCAGTATTATTTAATATTATATTTAGCTGTTATTACAGCAAATAATAATATATCAAAGCAATTAGCATTTTGTTTTTACTTCATCGAAGAAAATAAATAAATTGTGAATATTTCTTACTGTCCATCGCAGAAATTTTTTAATGTTGCTGTAATGAATTTTAATATATATATTTTTTTAAATATCTGCCTGTCATTATATCAAATAATGTTATAGAAAAAAATTCAGATTTTATTAGAGAATATGTATGAATCATTAAGTTTCTTACTGTCTGTCACATCTTAATTTTCTAATCTTATCATGAATTTTAATATTATTTTTTTATATATTATTTTGTAGATATTTAGCTGTCATTATTATTACTTTTCAGTATGCATGAATTTATATATTTCTTTATTTTACAGTTTTACCCCTGACTTGCCTCACAATTTGAAACAAAAAAAACATTGATATACTGTAAATTTATACACCATTACTATTAGCACATATGTCTTGAATATTGTCATGAATAAACTAATAACAGGCGTGCAGGTCTCTCAGATAACCGCATACAGTGATTGTAGGATTTCAGCCTCAGAGCTCAGCCTCTTGTCTGAAACCGAGAGCTATATTTCTTTGTGTTGTTCTGTTGTTCATGTTGTGGGCCCTCTTTTTTGTCATTAAAGCAGGTTAAATTGCATCTGTCCTTCAGTAGTAACTGTGACGTGTGAGCTGCGATTGCTTTGTGATTTCTGAGGATCGGGAGCGATAGACAGGCAGGTTTACATGCAATCTGTGCTGAACGATCTGCAGTTTTCATTGTGCTGTTTAAAGGCTGTCATTCACAGAGCTCTGCTGCACATATAACTCCTCTCTTGCATTTTTGTTTTGGTGGGATTATTTGCAGTGCATTCGCAGGGATATTTTACCCTCTGCTACACTGTAAAAAAAAATCTGTAAAATTTACGGTAAAAAAACGGCAGCTGTGGTTGCCGGAATTTTACCGTAAAAAATACGGTAGCAACGTTTTACGGTTTTAACTTAAATTTACAGTTAAATACCGTAATTTCATTAACTGATATATTGTTAATATACCAACCTATTGAAGTACTGAAATCTGTTTTGTAGCTTTGTAATTCACTGATAACGACCAAATGCAGATGAGAAAGTCACGTGATGAACCAAAGCCCATCACAAGCAGCTTTTAAATAATAACATATATAGAAGCTGCACAGCGTCATTCACACAAACTCTAAACACCATCACGGTGACACACATGAAACTGAAATAATGCAATAAACATTCATTCAGCAACAGGTGTAACACACAACCCTAACATACAAAACTGATGAGAAAAAACTAAGAAGAAACAGTTATTTCAACAAAAAAACTTCAAATTTGAAATGTAACGCAGAGAATTCTGGGAATGTCAATTTACGGTTATTCACTGTAAATTATACGGTCTTTTTCACTTCCAAAAACGGTATACTACCGTAAAATTAATGTCTAATACATGTAATGTCCAATACAGTTTTTCACTGTATATAGTACGAGAATTTACCGTTAACCATTTAACAGGTTTTTACTGTAGCATTTTTACAGTCTTTTACCGTTAAATTCACTGCCATTTTTTACAGTGTACTGGTTAGTCATTTTATACTGAAATAAAAATAAATAAATACATTTAGTTATATATGACAAAATCAGCTCATAAAACATGAGAAAGTCTGCAGATTCTGCTTGTTTTCCTCCATGTAGATGAAGTGGATGACAAACCAAACTGCATCAAATTAACCTACTTCCTCTAGTGATGCAGAAGGGCTGTTTGTTAGGTAACTTATGCATGCATATGAGCGGACATGAGGAAGACTTTGAGGAGGTCATTTTAAGCCATTTTGGTCATTATTTTACAGGCCTGTGAATAAGACGGCTCTGTACATCAGCTTCCGGAGCTCAAGAACGGGGTCAATCGGCACAGGAATCATAAAAGAGGTTGTCTAAATGTTGAAAAGAAGCGTTTCATAACCATAAAGATTGGTCTGATCACTGTTGTCCATGCAGTTAGATTCAAAATGTTTCTGCCTTAATTTAAAATGTATGCATTTGAGTTGCATATAAAATTTGGATTTGCATTTGGATTACACAGTTTCAACATAAAGTAATGCATTTATTGTGATTCATTCTGCATTCAAAACATAGACCTGTGTGTTTTAAAAAACATTCAGTTTATTGGAACTGTTACAGAAGTCCAGTCCAGACCTGTTCCACTCGCTTCTTTTTTTTAATCCCCATAAATCACAAGCAGTGTCTCAGAGCTTACCATCACAGAATCCGTCAAGTGTGACATCACTCTTTACAAGCCCCGCCCACGACTGTTGACGGACACTGCACTATTAGCAGAGACTCCGCCCTGAGTGAGCCTCACACTTCACGCTAAAGCATTTAAAAGCAGCATTAAAGCTGTAGACGTTATTCTGGACGAGCAGTGAGTGATTTTCTGCTTTTATTTTATTATATCCATCATTTTAACAGCGTAGACAGCAGTAGGTACAGTATATTACGCTGCTGTCTCTTGATCTCACACAGATCTAATATCAGCATGCGTTTTCTTTCCCAGCTGTTTAACTTCACAGACGTAATGGAGAGTGTTTTTGTAACTTGTGCGTGTTTTTAACATAAACTTGTGTGAAAGAGAACTTAGTTTAATACTCACATGCCGTGTGACAGCCGCTTTCTGTGCGCGTGCTTCGGATGTGTGCGCTCAGAAAACCACATATCAGAAGATTAAACTGATATGGCTTTAAAACGCATGATTATGAAAACCAAACAGATGTTTTTGGCAGAGATCTGAGATATGAGCTGTAATAGCACAGCTCTATTCTGGAAAAGGGGGCGGGGAGCAGCAGCTCATTTGCATTTAAAGAGACATGCACGAAAACGGCGTGTTTCTGCTTCCATTCAAAATAGGCATTTTCAAAATGATATAATAAATGATCTGTGGGGTATTTTGAGCTGAAACTTCACAGACACATTCTGGGGACACCAGAGACTTATATTACATATTGTAAAAAGGGGCATAATAGGTGCCCTTTAACATTTTCGGAATGTTCTGAAACAAAATAGTAACATTTAAAAAAATGTTAGATGAACGTCCAACTTAAAAGTTTCAGTAAAAAGTTCCATGAACAGTTTTTAACTAATGTTTTTTATGCTAACATTTTGAGGACGTTATTAAAGTCCAGATAACATTCTATTGACCTTTTAAATTTTTTTATTAAAATTACTTTTAACTTTTTATTCAAATACATAAATCTTAACTTAGGTCTACATATGGACCCTGGATGCAGAAGTATGATAAAAAAATTTAAAAAAGATCATAAATGTATTCCATACGACTCATGCAGTACTGTATATTCTTCTGAATTTGTACGAGAATTTTGTGTTGAAACAAAATAGTAACATTTAAAAAAATGTTAGATGAACGTCCAACTTAAAAGTTTCAGTAAAAAGTTCCATGAACAGTTTTTAACTAATGTTTTTTATGCTAACATTTTGAGGACGTTATTAAAGTCCAGATAACATTCTATTGACCTTTTAATTTTTTTTATTAAAATTACTTTTAACTTTTTATTCAAATACATAAATCTTAACTTAGGTCTACATATGGACCCTGGATGCAGAAGTATGATAAAAAAATTTAAAAAAGATCATAAATGTATTCCATACGACTCATGCAGTACTGTATATTCTTCTGAATTTGTACGAGAATTTTGTGTGATGATTGGTGAGAAAAAGAATTATTTTGAATCAGATCTCGGAATCATCTGAATAGTCGCCTCTCTGTCAGGAGAAAACACAGTAAAAAGTGCATTTTTATTTATTTTTTATTTTACTTTGTTTTATTTATATGACAATTAAACATTTCCTTCCTGGTTATCATCACTGTAATGAGTCTATAAGTTTCATTATTATTATTTTTATTTATTGTTTGTTTGTTTTCTTCCCATTATTCTTAATAGTGATTTTCATTAGTGAAAATATAGAATTACAGTTTAAATCAGTATGAATTAAGATGCAACAAATAATACTATGATAAATAAATACTTTACATTTCAGATAATATATTGTTTTATTTTATTTTATTTTTCAGATCTCAGAATCACCTGATTCAGTTCACAAAACTGGGGTTGAATGATTCATTTATGAATCTCCAGTTCAGCTGCTCTGTTACAGATCCGTTTCTTACACGAAGCAATCATACGGCATTAAAAAGACCACTTTTATGAAAGCCGTTCAGGTTTATAACGACATGAGGGTGAGATATGATGACAGAAATCTCCTGAAAGCTTCATATTAACCCAGTTTCCAGTCTTTTATTCCCTCTGTGAGGCTGCAATTAGGTCAGGACTGAACTGTCATTACTATTTATTGCAATGAAGGCTGTCGTTTGGGTAACGAGCGTAACTATATCACTTTATACTGCACCCAGAGGAATGCACACAGAAACCGTGGCTCTTCACATCACTGTCTTCATTAGATGTTCTGCTTGTGATTGGCCAGTAGGATGTAATTAACCCGAATGACTCGAATCAGATGCTTGTGGAGAGCATTAATGAACAGCACTTGATGTCTTTCTCTGAAGAAGTCAGATGTTATTAGGAGCATATTTGCATTGAATGAATGTTTCCCAGAAGCTTTTATAATGTATTTCAGTGCTCGGTTTCACAGCACGAAAAAGTTCAGTTTGCACTTAATATGAGTTAAAGGAAAAGGTCAAATCCTTTTCAGTAAGTGCACGCTCTATTGTAGGAAATTTAAGGTTCAAAGAAAAGAAAATGTGCGTTCACTGCTGAATCACTGATGAATATTTTTTTTGCTGGTTAATAATTGAAACAGTTCATTGCAAATAACTAGGGGGAATTAGACGATGCTCTAAAAAGTGTGTCTCAGAGGCCATAGGCTGCGTAAAAGTGTGAGGAACGAGCTAAAGTCGATTCAATTCAGGCTGTAAATGTGAAGAGAGACGCTGAAATGCTGTGATCACAGGAGGGAAGCGTAACCAGGTCACACTGTTAGAGCTTCATCTGTCCAAGCTAATAATTAACCAGCAGTCTCCGCTCTGTCAGGAGAAGACAGTAAAAATGAATGAAATCAGAGAAGTGGAGCAGAAATGTGCATGTTAGGCCACCCTGACCTCACCAAAATGAGGTAATCGCATGAAAACATCTGACGTTTCACCCCAAAACCAAGAGATTTTTTTTTTCATTTAATTTAATATTTTTTAATTTGTATTAATTAAAAATAATATTATTTTTCATATATATATATATATATATATATTTTTTTTTTTTCCATTTTATGACAATTAAAAATGTCCTTCATGATTATCATAACTGTAATGGGTTTAGCAGTTGTATTGTTTTAGATAAATTTTATTATTAATATTATTATATATTTATGTTATGTTTTATGTTATGTTATTATTCTTAATAGTGATTTTCATTACTGAAAATATAGAATTACAGTTTAAGTTAATATGAATTAAGATACAAGAAATAATACCATAATAAATAAATACTTTACAATTCAGATAATACATTTTCTATTCTATTCTATTCTATTCTGCAGGACAATTAAACATTTTCCTCCTGGTCAACATTGTTGTATTGAGCCTAGAAGTTTCACTTTGTAATTATTATTATTATTATTTGTAATTTTTATTATAGTCTAGAGTGAATTCCATTCGATTTTCATTAATGAAAATGTAGAATTAAATTTGAAATTGATATGAATTCATGTACAACAAATAATACCATGATAAATAAATATGTTACAATTCAGATAATTGTCATTTTTATTTTAATTGTATTACTTTTCTTTGTTACAGTAAAAAGAATGTTTTGAATGACATAAATGAGATTATTGGCGCAATGCATGCAAACGAACTGAAAACAGGTTCTAAAATAGGCTTTGTTTAGCCAAATAAAATGTATTCATTTGATTTTTTAGGGGTTAAATGTGAATGAAACATGTTCTTGACAGGTTTGGTCACAAAATAACTTGATGAAGGTCATACTGTAATTATTTATTAATTGACAGAGATTATTAAAAGAGAGAGTTAAGACTCTATTTTCTGATTAGATAAGCCCCAAATTCCATATGAATGTGTATTTCTTGGTTCATGGTGAATAGATTCAGTTTAAATAGGTTCTAATATACAGGTCATCTGGTGTGGAATACATTGCATAAAAGCAACGCGATGCATTTCAACACATATTCTGATTCCCTGTTCGCCAAAGCGTCTGACGTCCCTGAAGTCAATCCGTTTCGCACTCGAACACAAGTAACAATCAGTCTGTCCCGTTACACAGTGTCCCGCCAAGTGACGACGTCTCTCGCGCTCCTGAAGGCTAATCGTCAGACTCGATGGGAAATCTTTTATGCATGTTGCCTTTCGGTGTCAGCGCTCCAGACACAATTCAGATCTGAAGTGTGTGAAGTTGTGGAGGATGGCATGTAATAATCTGGAACTCACGCTGAGCTCCATAACGCGTCTCTGTGCTGTTCACATTCAAATCAGATTCACAATCAAGCCAGAAGTGGCAGAGCTTTTGAAAGCCAGTCTTCAAGGATGTGAAAAGAAGCTCTGATGAAAGGAGATTGCTTTAAAGTGCAGTTTGGCAGAGTGAAACATGGAGATTTTTACACATACAGTATCTTCCTTCCTTCCAGCCGTTCAGTTTTGTTCCTCTAAAGGAGATTTGGTTATGGGTGTATCTTCCAAACTATGATTCTGAATTGCTTTCGTAGCAAAAGACTCTTATTTTTTTGTTGACATTTGTTCATTCAATTTCAGATCTTTTTTTTTAAATAATTTATTTTTTTTTAAAAAGTGATGAAAAGTGGCAGTAAAGACATTTATAATGTTACAAAAGATTTCCATTTCATTTAAACGTTGCTCGTTTGAAATTTCTATTCATAAAAGAATCCTGAAAAATAAAATGTATCACGGTTTCCACAAAAATATTCAGAAGCACAACTGTTTTCAACATTGATGATAATCAGAAATGTTTCTTGAGAAGCAAATTAGTATGATTTCTATATCAATTCAATATATTCACAGAGAAAACAGTAGTTTGAAATTAGATTTAGAAATTTAGATTTAGAATTTTCTGTTTATAGTGTGTGTATATATATATATATAGTTTTTATTTTATTTTTTTTCAATTAAAAAATAAATACATCACATTAATAAATTAATATTAATAAAATAAATGCATAAATAAATAAAACATAAAAAAAAATGTAAAAACCTTTGAAGCATTTTTATGACCTTCCAAATTATTAAATTGAAAATTAAAATTAAATTATATTTACTATATTTAAACTTGAAAATGTCTGGACTGTTATTCAAAAGGTTGTGGTTCAAACCCTGCAGTGCTTTGTTTTTCCTTTACCTCTACTGTAAGTTTTCTGCAAATTGCGTATTCATAATTACAGTAATTCTTATCTCTTGTATTGAATATTTCTCATGTTATTTGCTTATTACCGTAAGGTGCAGATAATTACATCTAAAATGACTTTGACTTGCTTCCTTTGCATCTTTCTTGCCCAAAAAGCCTTTCTGTCAGGTGTTTGTGGTCGTGTTACATCATGACTGCAGTTACTGCGCTGACGTACAAATGGTTTTCAATTATGTTTTTTATCAAAAGGTGTTTTGGTGAACAGAAGGGAGGAGATTCAGAAGCACAACTGTTTTCAACATTGATGATAATCAGAAATGTTTCTTGAGAAGCAAATTAGTATGATTTCTATATCAATTCAATATATTCACAGAGAAAACAGTAGTTTGAAATTAGATTTAGAAATTTAGATTTAGAATTTTCTGTTTATAGTGTGTGTATATATATATATATAGTTTTTATTTTATTTTTTTTCAATTAAAAAATAAATACATCACATTAATAAATTAATATTAATAAAATAAATGCATAAATAAATAAAACATAAAAAAAAATGTAAAAACCTTTGAAGCATTTTTATGACCTTCCAAATTATTAAATTGAAAATTAAAATTAAATTATATTTACTATATTTAAACTTGAAAATGTCTGGACTGTTATTCAAAAGGTTGTGGTTCAAACCCTGCAGTGCTTTGTTTTTCCTTTACCTCTACTGTAAGTTTTCTGCAAATTGCGTATTCATAATTACAGTAATTCTTATCTCTTGTATTGAATATTTCTCATGTTATTTGCTTATTACCGTAAGGTGCAGATAATTACATCTAAAATGACTTTGACTTGCTTCCTTTGCATCTTTCTTGCCCAAAAAGCCTTTCTGTCAGGTGTTTGTGGTCGTGTTACATCATGACTGCAGTTACTGCGCTGACGTACAAATGGTTTTCAATTATGTTTTTTATCAAAAGGTGTTTTGGTGAACAGAAGGGAGGAGAATTCAGCAATATGAGCAGTAATTGATTGTATTTTATGCTCAACAGTAGTAGAATCAGGTCAGGGGTGAGACTGAGACACAAATACGCTTCAGTAACCGGCCATTTTATTACTTGCATATTCAGATACAGTCAGTGCTTTTAAAACTTGATTGTAAACAGTAAGTTGGATAAACTTTGATACGGTGTCATGTGTGTGAATCATTATTTGTTTGAATTTGTCGATTGGGTTATTTACATGCCTGTGAGTCAAATCTGAACGTGTGTGTGTGTGTGTGTGTGTGTGTGTGTGTACACGTGTGTGTACGTGTACGTGTGTGTACGTGTGTGTACGTGTGTGTGTGTGTGTACGTGTATACATGTGTGTGTGTGTGTGTGTGTGTGTGTATACACGCATGCGTGTGTGTGTGTGTGTGTGTGTGGGCATGACAAAGCAACTTAATACTCATTTAAAGGCACATTACCTTTACCATTGCTAAGTTTCTTAAAATAGTTAGACTGCTGTTTCGTACGAAACTTGTTTGTATTGCAAGTAATGTGGCATTATCTAATAAAATATGCACTGATTTGCATACATTTCCAGAGCATAAATCTGAACAACATTCGGAATATGGATAGGAATAAAAGATGTTCTGTGTTTGTCTCTTAGGAACGCCAGTCCTGTCGGAGTGATCCTGACCGCAGTGGTCGGCTTGTCCTATAAAGTAGCGATTGCATATGAAGGGTAAGTGTGTTATCTGTGTCAGGTTTCAGTCATAATCCATATACTGTGTCATGACTGATTATGAAATAGGTGGATTTTCCTTTCCTTATTCTCTAATATTTTTATGATGTATATTTCTATTATATTTTTATACAATTTTTTGTCAATTCTTTAGTAATTCTTTTGAATGACTTCTTCAAAAAAAAAACTCAACCAGTCTGCATCACACTTAAACGATCAAGAACCATGCAAAAATTATGCATCTTAATTTTACAATATTCTTGTTTATTATTATGGTTGTTTTTAATGGGTATAAATTTTTTTTTTCTTTCTTTTTTTTTTTGAAAGCTAAAGTTCTAAAAAAAAATTAATAAAAAAAAGATCAAGAAAAAATAAAAATAATTATAAATTAAAAATATATAAATTAAATCAATAAATATAAATTTATAAATAAAAATGATCCCTTTAAAAAACTATTAACAATAATAATAATAGCAACAATTAACAACTTTTCTGTTTCTGTTTCCTATTTAATTATAGCTTAGATTCAATCAATTGTTTTTTTATTTTATTTAAGAGTTTAAATTGTACATTATCTCTTTTCTTTTCGTGTCTTTGCAAAGCCTGAATTACATTCTGTCAGACATGTATGCAGCTTATTTTCAGTAAATGTTTTATGGGTATGTTTTTTGTTTAAAGCTATAGATTATTTCAACGATTTTAAAAAATATAGAAAAATTATAAATAGTTATGAAATAATATATTATATAATAATTTGGTCTCCTTACTTCTTGATGTAAAATATCTTATATTGGTTAAATCAATTAACCATAGTAAATAATACATTAAATTTTCATAAAAGTATATCTAGGAGTTTATGGGATTTCAGTTGTGAAAAGTTAAAACGGTGCTATTGAAACAAAACGACATGAAAAGCATGGTTTCGATGCACACCCATGTTCTTCTTTCTTTTGTACTCCTGAGACACAAGCGACCGTCTGAGACGCGCTAAAAGGGATGCAAGTAAAGGTCAGTCCTCTGCTGCGGCAATAAAAGGTCCAGCAGAAAAGCTGCCAACGTTCCTCCATAGAGACAGGAATAAATATGGGACTCAAACTCACGCATACACCGTCAAGTCTCTATGGTGACCGAGACGGTCAGAGAACTGCACTTTAATAGCTCTAAAACAAAAACAACAACCGCTTATTAGCAGTCTGAGCTGAGCGTGCCGACCGATAATGACAGCACAGAAACATCGCTCTAAACCACCTTATGTCACTTGAAATAAAAAATAATAATGTGTATATATATATATATATATGAACTTGTTTTGATTTCATTTTTAATTTAATTTATTTTGTTTTTAAGTAATGATTAATTTTGCATTAAGTTTTTTATTTGTTTTATTTTATTCTTTAAATATTGTGTTTAATATTGGATTTTAAGTCAATGTTGGCAATGTCTAAAATTGTATTAAGACACAATTTTGGTCCTCTAACAGGATTGCAAAACTTGTAAACCTCATTTATAACAATATAGTCAATAAAACTGCTCAAAAAATGTTTTCCTAACATTTCCTGAAGGTTTCGCTGACAATTAGTTAATTTAATTTATTTATTTATTTGTTTGTTTGTATTTGATTTTGCTTTGTTTTTAAGCAATGTCTCTAATTGTAGAGTTAATGTTTGTTAATTGTTAAAATTGTGACACCCAGGGTAGGATAACCTCATTTGAACCTTTGTACGTCACTTTTTATTTAATTTTATTTTGCTTTTAAATAATGTTTACTTTAGATTTTTTAAGTTTGTATTTATTTTATTTTTAAATAATGTGTTTAATTTTGAAATTTGAAAGTTTACTGGATATTGGATTGTACTGGATAATAAAGTTTTTTATTTATTTTATTTTTAAATAATTTAATGTAAATGGAACATTTTAATATTACATTTTAATTTGTTAGTAGTAGCCTCATTTAGACCGTTCCACATCACTTTCGATTTTATGTAATTTTTTTTAAATAATGTTTAGTTTTGAATTTCTGAGTTAATATTTGCAGTTGTATTTAGACTATTCTGTCCCAAATTAACAGGGTTGCAAGAATTACAAACCCCATATATAATGAATAGACAATAAAGCTTCTCTGTCTCTCTCTCTCTCTCTCTCTCTCTCTCTCTCTCTCTCTCTCTCTCTCTCTCTCTCTCTCTCTCTCTCTCTCTCTCTCTCTCTCTCTCTCTCTCTCTCTCTCTCTCTCTCTCTCTCTCTCTCTGTCAATTCAATTCAATTCAAAAATTGCTTTATTGGCATGACTGTAAATGATACAATATTGCCAAAGCTTAGTATACATGAACAAAAAGATACAAAATAATAATAATCTCTCTGTCTCTCTGTGTGTGTCTCTATCTCTCTATCTCTCTCTCTCTCCCACAAACAAGAAAAATATTAAAGACATTGTTAAAAAACAACTTTGCACAACAGTACATGTGAGAAATGATATTGCTTCAGTTTGTCTTGTCTCTCTCTCTCCCTCTCCCTCTCCCTCTCCCTCTCCCTCTGTCTCTCCCTCTCCCTCTCCCTCTCTCTCCCTCTCTCTCCCTCTCTCCCTCTCCCTCTCTCTCTCTCCCGCGGGTGCCAGGCTCAGGCTGGTACACCGCACAGCTCTTGAGATTTACAATCTGTGTTTGCGCTCACCTTCTCATGTTTGCAGACCGTTCACTGAGGAGATCTACCGGCGGAGGAGCCAGCGCTGCAAGCACAAGTAAAGCCGCTCAGATTCCTGATCCTCTGGGATGGGAAACTGTGGATGGAGATGATTTCAGATGTAAACGCCTGCAGCATTTAAACTACTATGTCTGATTAATCTGTATAATATACTGACGGTATAAAGAGAGTTAAAGAGCACAGCTGCAAATTGCACATTGATGTTTAACACTTTTACCGCAATATTGAATGCAAACTGTGAATGCAATGACAATCTTCAGCTGTAGCAATCCAATATCCAGTATTGGTAATCTGTAGTTTGCTCATATATCATAACCATAAAAGATGTGATTGTTTTTATTTCCTCGATCCATTCCTAATGCACGTCTAGGCTGAAATCAGCTGTTTTAGGGTCCATTTGATTCATGTGAGCGTACTTTGCTTTTGCATGTTTTTCTTTCCAAAGGTAAAATAAATGGACACATCCAGTTCTTTCACTATGTACACACTCTTCTTCCTTTTCTTCCTACTCTAATGGTACAGATCAGGGATTCCCAAACATTTTTGTCAGCTGAACCCCTTAGACGCCATATATTTCCTTGAAGTCCCCCTGAGAAATTAAGCTAATATTCAACAACGCATTTGCATCTTTATGGCTCTCTGATATTGGTTAATGGTCAAATGACATGCAATTAAATAGTGTCTTTCATTTTATTATGATTATAATAACTCAAATTTTAAAAAGAGTACCAATGCATTACTGTTTTACTATTTATTAAAACAATTGTACTATAAAATAAAAAAATATATAATATTATATTTTATAATAACATTCCCAAATGCACATTAAACGTCAGAATGAGAGTCCAAACAGCTGATAAAAACATCACAATAATCCATAAGTAATCCACAGCACTCCAGTCCAGCAGTTAATGTCTTGAGAAGACAAAAGCTGCATGTTTGTAAGAAACAAATCCATCATTAAGATATTTTGAACTAAAATACGAGTCCATAATCCATAACGCTTCCTCCAGTGAAAAAGTTGTCTGAATCAGGAGAGAAATCTGCACAGATCAAGCACCGTTTAAACTAATATGTGGCTGGATTTTGATGTGAAACACAACAGGAGATGCACTTTTTCACTGGAGGAAGAATTATTATGGATTATGGATTTTAGTTAAAAACATCTTAATGATGGATTTGTTTCAGTTCAGCTTCTCCAGATGTTAACTGGTGGACTGGGGTGCTGTGGATTGCTTGTGGATTATTATCAGCTGTTTGGACTCTCATTCTGACGGCACCCATTCACTTGCAGTGAGCAAGTGATGCAATGCTACATTTCTCCAAATCTGATGAAGAAACAAACTCTTTTACATCTCAGATGACCTGAAGGTGAGGACAGTGTCAGCACATTTTCATTTTTGGGTGACCGATTCCTTTAAAGCATTAACAGCCCATGTTATCCGCTCAAATCTTGACCCCTTGACCCGGCAAACAGTCCACTGTTAAGAACAGTCTCTCAATGATTTTGGATTCAGCTGCATCCGTAAAGGATCCCATGAGCGTCTGATATTTGATGTCGTCAGCGTGATAACACAATCAATCCTGAACCCTGGGCAGCGGCTCGGACATCCTATCTCTGCTTGACAATCTCTTGAAGAATATATATTACACATGCAGACGTTACATAATACGACCTCCAGAACAGACTGTTTTCAAAACAAAGTAATCACTCCATTGATTTGCACACTGTGCCAATAATTCGTTTTATTCATTTCTTGTTATATAAAATGGAAAAAGAGATCAGTATCTAACCAAAATACATCCATTCCTATGTAATAATATTTACTGTTGTTATTGTGGGGTTCCCTGCCGGAGCTCGGTGTTGTCTTGACTGGGACTGAGGAGTAGAAATGCATCAGTCTTCTGCTTCGTTTCGTCTTTAATTTATGCCGTAATCACTTTTTCTCTTCCTCTGTTCCAGTTCTGTTTAGTTTGTGTACTGATAATATTTGACCTCTGAGGCGTCCTCATTCAGCTCAGAAGAGTGTGTGGATTCAGTATTGCAAAACAATCATATTTTACCCGAGTTGTGTTCAAATGAGTTCAAATGACCGGACACTGCAAGTGAAAACCATGTTCTATCTGTTGCATTGTCTTATGGCAACTTTTATGTCATATATATAAATGTAATAATTTAAGGCATGACAAAAACATTTTAAAACGTTAAGTAAAACTTTTAATTTGGTGTTGTTACAAAGTGCACTTTATATAGTAAAGTGATGAATATAATATAGCACTAAATATAGTCATGAAAGTGTCTCGCTTTAAGTGCACTTATATATTTCTTTAAAAATATCATTTTAAGATTTGAATTGCACTGCAAGCACCATTTTTCCATTTTTCATTTATATAACACTTTTTATAATACATTTTAATCAAAGATTTGTATGTGTTACAAAAAACGGGATCGTTTATATCTGCCGTATTCTGTCGTCTCTATCATCCTTGTCTTTGAGACTTCCTTGCACTCTTTCTTTTCCTCTCTCTCCTCTAATAAACTCTTATGGATTGAATAACCTGACAGCTGACATGCATACACCTCTCAGGGTCATTATAAATGTCAGGGATGAAGGTTTGATTATGCAGGACTGTGGGTTTAATTGCAGGGCTCGTACTCATTTAATTAGTCATTAGCCTTGTTCAGACCTTAAGAGCACTTAACAACTCAAATTCCTGGAAGGAGCCATTTAAAACTCAACTGCAATGTATTTGCTAAGAGCAGTAACGCTCAAACACTTGACCTATTTATGTCTATTACAACAATGTGTATGGAGTATGATTTGATTTTTCTTATATAACAGTACTCAGAAATAATGTGCATCAAGTACAGTTTTAGGTTGACTTCCAAGATGAAGCGTGTTAGACATATACTATTTATTTTACAGGCTTATTTTGTTTATTTATTGTTATATATACAGTACATATTCTTCTGCTCACCAAAATTACAGTAAAAATGTGAAATATTATTACAATTTAAAATAAAAATTTTCTATGTGAATACATTATGGAATTGAATTGATTTCTGTGACCAAAGCTGTATTTTCATCATCATTACTCCAGTCTTCAGTGTGTCACATGATCTTCAGAAATCTTTCTAATATGCTGATTTGCTGCTCGGTTTATTGTATATATATATATATAGTTATACTTTTGTGTTTAATGGAAGGAAAAGAAGCCACTGAACTGGTTTGGACGACATATGCGCGAGTAAATGGTTGCAATTTTCATTCTTGAGTGAATGATCCTGTTAAGATGGGTTCAGATAATGGTCTGGCTCTTGAAAAAGCTCATGCAATCTACAGAAAGGTCTTGAACTCATCATTCATGCATGAATCTGAAAGACGGCATACCTAAAGCCTCTCTGATGGGAATGAGAAATGCTTGTGATGCTGGCGGAGATGAGCTGTGCCTCTCCATGGCCTTTTGGACACATCGTTTGAATGTCAAGCTGTACGCTCTAAAAATGCTGGGTTGTTTCAACCCAACTTTGGGTCAAATATGGACTAACCCAGCTGGTGGGTTAAATTTTTACATTACATTTTTAACCCAAAAGTTCGGTTAGTCCATATTTGACCCAAAGTTGGGTTGAAACAACCCAGCATTTTTTAGAGTGTAGAAATACAGTCAAAGTTCTCTCTGGTTGTAAAGGTCCCTGTCACTCAGAATGTGTGTGTGAGGGTCTGATTTGCACAGCTCCTGCATTCGTTTTCTTTGCTTTTCACCTGCATTCATTTTCTATAATTACGGTTCTGAGTCAAAAATTCCCCTCATACCGCTTTCCTGTTTGTGAGTTAGCACTCTCTTACCTCACTGATTCAGCATCTTGGAAACAGCACACACCTCCATTTTGGGGTGAACTCTCCCTTTAAGGCTCTTTGAAACAGCTGTTCGGCTGATATGTGGAACTATAATGCTGTCACAATCTGGAACTTTAATTAACGCATCAGAACGTCTGTCAGCCAATCAGAATGAAGCCTTCTAGAGCACATCACTGTGATTAACTCTTCTATAGAGAGACTGCAGCAGAACCACTGAACCATACACTCTAAAAAATGCTGGGTTAAATACAACCCAGTGCTGGGTACAATAGGGGCAAACCCAGCAATTGGGTTGTTTTGACCCAGCGGTTGGGTTAAATGTTTAACCCAATCTTCTGGGTAGTAACCCAACCGCTGGGTCAAAACAACCCAATTGCTGGGTTTACCCCTATTTTACCCAGCACTGGGTTGTATTTAACCCAGCATTTTTTAGAGTGTGATTAACAAACCAGAACTGCGTAGCCTACATTATTAACGCATACATTAATTAATGCTGTTTAGGACAGACTGTTGCATTTAATGTTAACAAACAGCTACCAGAACTGTACTGCAAAAACAGTTTTGTTACAAGTATTCCTATCTTTCGATGAATTAATATACAGGCCTAATGTTAATAAACAACCTATCTGAGCTATTAAATCTCAGCTGTCACTGTGAAATGTAGTGATAAATAACTGGTACGATGGAAGAAAAATAAATTCCCAAAAGATAGGCTTCCCCGGTAATGTGGTCAATAAAAACACAAAGACAGCTACGGTGTGTTACGCATACAAACACTAAAAGCCTACTACATCCGAGTATACTGACGTGACCTAAATGACTAAAACATGTGACCCTGCAGCACAAAAGCAGTGTAAGTCGCTGGGGGATATTTGTAGCAATAGCCAATAATACACTGTATGGGTCACAATTATAGATTTTTCTTTTATGCAAAAAATCATTAGGATATTAAGTAAAGATCATGTTCCATGAAGATATTTTGTAAATGTCCTACAGTAAATATATCAAAACTTATTTTTTTATTAGTAATATGCATTGCTTTAAACTTCAGTTGGACAACTTTAAAGATGATTTTCTCAATGTTTAGATTTTTTATTTTTTTTGCACCCTCAGATTCCAGATTTTCAAATACTTTTATCTCAGCCAAATATTGTGCTATCCTAACAAACCATACATCAGTGGAAGCTTATTTATTCAGCTTTCAGATGATGCATAAATCTCAATTTAAAAAACAAAATCGACCATTATGACTGGTTTTGTGCTCCAGGGTCACAAATATTATTATAAACACTCCAATGTATACATAACCGAGCAATAAAAAAGAAATATGCAATTCTTTGAACTAATCAACGATTATGTGTAACCGCGCAAACATGCTTAAAGCGCGTTTTGCAGAAGAATGACATTATGTTTTTACAAATAATGTACAGTAGGGGATTCGACACACGACGTGAAAGTGCTGTTCCTCTTAGTACGCTTTCCTGGTATTAGCTGCACCCAAAAGCGCTCATCCACACGAGCCGACGCGTCAGTCTCTCCACACCTGACGCGCTCGGAGGAGGAGCGCAGGCGCGTTTAAATAGCCGCTCCTAGCCGCTCAACGCTTCAGAGAGCCCCAGCGCGCTAAGAACCAACCAGCTATTCTTCACCAGACCCGCTCACACACAGAAACATGATTAAGAAAATGAGTCCCTCGGAGAACGAGTTTGACATCCCGGCGAAAAACTGCTACAGGATGGTCATTCTCGGATCCACCAAAGTTGGCAAGACGGCGATAGTGTCTCGCTTCTTGAACGGACGCTTCGAGGAGCAGTACACGCCGACCATAGAGGACTTCCACAGGAAACTCTACAACATTAAAGGAGATGTGTATCAGCTGGACATTTTGGATACTTCAGGGAACCATCCGTTCCCAGCTATGAGGAGGCTATCCATTCTCACAGGTAAATACCGAGCCCGCGTTAGAAAATACGCACTTTCATGAAATCAAGCTGAAATATCAGAGCAGTTTTGACTAAGCAGTAGACTGCATCTCTAACCTCTCCCTTTATTCTTTTGGCCACAGGTGATGTTTTCATCCTGGTGTTCAGTCTGGACAACCGCGAGTCGTTTCATGAGGTCCAGCGGCTCAAGCAGCAGATCTACGAGACCAAGTCCTGCCTTAAAAACAAGACCAAAGAGAACGTGGACGTCCCGTTGGTCATCTGCGGGAACAAGGGCGATCGCGAGTTTTACCGTGAGGTTCAGCGCGAGGAGATCGAGCAGCTGATCGCCGGCGACGAGCAGTGCGCCTACTTCGAGATCTCCGCCAAGAAGAACACTAACGTGGATCAGATGTTCCAGAGACTCTTTACCCTCGCCAAACTGCCCAACGAGATGAGCCCGGACCTCCATCGCAAGGTGTCCGTGCAGTACTGCGACATTCTGCACAAGAAGTCCCTCCGAAACAAGAAGATCAAGGACGGCGACGCGTACGGCGTCGTTGCGCCTTTTGCGCGCCGTCCGAGCGTGCATAGTGACTTGATGTACATCAAAGAGAAGGCGATAGGAGGCGCACAGGCGAAGGACAAAGAGAGATGCGTTATCAGCTAAACCCGAGGCGCTTCCAGCGCTGCTGCGGTCATTCTTATGGGATGCAGCCGTCTCGCTGCAGTCTCTTGGCTGAGGGAGTTGTGCCTGTTGCGGTGACTCCGGATCGATCGCGTTCGCACCGGCGGTAGAAGTCATCGGCTTGAGCGCTCACCTCGCGACGTGTAATGCTCTCGAGATCTCCTGGACAGAATACCGACTCTGTTCAGCTCAGTCCGAGCGCTCTGTGATGTGGCTTATCAACTCCATGCTTCAAATGTGCTTTCTTAGAACATTTGCCTTGTCGAGTGCTGAGGGGAGAACGGGGAGTTGGGTTGCAATGTCAGCTGTTTACATTTTTCGGTTAGATTCGATCACAGTGAAATCCACTTGAATGTTTTATTGCAATGTGAACAATTTTTTTACTGTCAATGAATGTATATTTATTCTTCTATGTCGATGTTGAATTTGACACATGGAAAACAGAAATAAAATCATTTTTCAAGAATGCGCACGTTTCCTCGTTACTTTTCAGCGAATTGGAAGACATTTCTTTATTTTCCCACACATCTAACGCAGCCAAATACATAAGCTTTAAAACTGCAGAATGACTAGGATGCTCAAACTATTGTGGTTTGTATGTGTGCACACCTGACGCATCCTTGATCTGTTATGGCTTGGAATGAGGCGTGAGCAAATAAAAAAAATAAAAAATATGGTTTCATATTATCTGAAAGCTTGTTTCAGATATAAGGAGGCTCAAACTACTCTCATTGTACACACTTGATACCAATAAAACACAGCTGGTAATTGATCTGTTCTCTGAGCACATTAAAAATGCTTTCATGATCTATCTGAAAGTTTGCAGATAAAGCCCATCGAGTATAAACATTCCAGGTATATTCCTTAAAACTGCAGAATGATCAGAAAATACCTTACAGAATTCTCAAACTATTGTCTTTCATTGACAGCAAAGTAAAAACTGGCCGTCACTCATCAATTATAGCTTGGAATGAGGAAGTATTGTCTCTGAACACGTTCATCCAAGCATGCAGCTAAAGCTAATCTTTTCTGAAAACTGCAGAATAATATCAAAATACCTTCTGGGAAGCTCAAACTATTGTCGTCTGTTGTGCACACACTTGGCGCCAAGCAAAAACAGCTTGTCATTCATCTGCTGCGGCTTGGAATGAGACCTGAATATTGTTTCTAAACATTAACAAAATATTACAAAAATTGATTTCATCCAAACTTGCAGATAAAGCTCATCTTGTGTATAAATATTCCAAATATATGTATGTGGAAATATCTTCTAGGATTGTCATTTGTATGTTGGGTCAATAAACACTTGACTCCAAGAAAACGGAGTAATCTATTATGGCTTGGAATAAGGCCTCAATATTGTGAAAGCTTGCTGCTAAATCTCATCTTAAATATTCCAGATACAACCTATAAACTGCCCAATAATATGAAAATACCTTCTAGGATTCTCAGACTATTGTCTGTTATTGGGCACAGAAAAAATGTAATTGACTAATGTATGCTTGGAATGATGTAAGCCACAGTATTTTCTCTGAACACATCAACAAATATGGTTTCATGCAACTTCATTTAACGCAGCTAAAGCTCATCTTGAGTAGAAATATTCCAGATATATGCTTGAAAACCACAGTAATCTGAAAATACCTTCTTGGATGCTCAAACTATTGTCTATTGTTGTGTGCACACACTTGATGCAAAAAAAACAGGGCTAGTAATTAGTAATCTTATGGATTGAAATAAATCCCCATAATGAGCACATTAAAATCTGCATCTAAATATCCTAGATATAGCCTTTAAAACTACAGAATAACCTGAAAATACCTCATAGGGTGCTTCAGAACGGTGTTTTGTTGACTTGATTGTTATTTGACTAGTTTATTATGGCTTCAGTAAGACCCTAATATAGTTCAGGTCACCCAAGCACATTAAATATGATTTTACACTGAAATGCAAGTAAAAACCTGTATTAAAGAAGTGATTTAATTTAATGCACAACTATGACAAAGGTGAAGTATACAGAATCCAGTCGCTAATAACAAGCACACAATCTTTCAAATGCTATTCCAAGAGTAAAAACGATATATATATATATATATACAAATAATAAAAAATAGAGTAATAGTACAAATATAAGAGTCGCATCAGTGAATCGGTGTCGCCTCCAGCGGTGGGTCAGTTAGTTACACACACCAGCATGGACAAGCTGAAGCTGTGTTGGTTTTTGAATGGTTTGTGGATGTCAAACACGCACAGGCTCTTGTATTTCTGCAGAAGCTGGTTCTTGGTCCGGACCTGCTCTCTGAGCCTCCTGGATCTTCGTCTTCAGTTTGTTCAGCTCCTGGTGGATGTCGGGGCTGTCTTTGTCCACGCGGGTGACTCTTCATCCTGGAAAAGTCTACGGAGAACAGTGAAACAAAGAAACTAATGAATAAATAAAACATTTATAAAAAATTATAAATAAATAATAAAAGTTGATTGAAAGAAATAATACAATAACTCATTCTTAACGATTCTGCTCTAATATCTAGTTTATTCTTGCTATTATTGACCTCAAGCTGAGACGCTCAGCACATGACGGATTGTAAGAAAAAGCAAACATTCATAAACGTACGCATGACATTTTCACACAGCCTCCATTGTGTGTCCAGACAGCATTTCGGGGTCTAGAAAGAAACCACCACTGCTCATTATTTAATCATGATCATGTTTGGGTTGTTGTTATTGTCTGATTTATGTCTTGGTCATCTGCTGAAGTTGAGATGCGTCCAACATAACACAAGAACTTCCCAAAACCTTCCAGGAAAACTAAGAGCTATGGCATGCGTTGATAGATATGTATATTCTCATAAATGGACTGTACAGAGTAAATCGCAGAGTAAAAAAAGAACATTTTATATATATATATATATGGTCTGCTAAATGAAAATACCTAATTTAGTAATAGCAGCATCTAATGCTTAGTTTGGACAAACAGACACAATAAATGATTGTTTTGTAAGAAACTTTGTAAGAAAGAAATCTTTAAATTCTGTTTGCAGGCTTTGTTTATTGTCTTGCTTTCATTTTATATCATGCTCAACTAATACAAAACGACAAGCATGTTTTTCTTTACTTTGTTACGTAAGTTAGACAAGTCTGTTTTGCTATAAAGCAGATATTTGTTCATGGAACAAGAGAGGCATTCAGTCATGTTCATAACAAACTAACTGAATTTGCGGTCAAATGACAATATGATTAGTGTAAGCATGATATTAATAGTTTCATTTTAGTCTCAGGAGTGTTTGCATCACACAGAATGCCTAGCTGTTCTTTTAAAGGGAATTACAAGTGATTGTTGTTGTCTAGCTGCTATAATAAGGAATTCCAGATATAGATGCTTTAATAATAATAATAACTTGATTTTATATAGTGCATTTAAAAGTTGCTGTTTATAACACAGGCAAAACACACACACACACACACAAACTAGGCAATAAAATAGACACTAAATTAAACAAACAGGCAAAATTGAAACAGTTATCAAGTAAAAGCAAGAGTTAAAGCATTTCCAATATGAATTAAAATCTTCCACTCAAGAAACAGCAGTTCCCAAAGAGGCTTTAGAATAAAGTTAAAAGTATGTGTTCAGAGTTTTGAATATGTATTAACATTAAGAATTCATTTTATTTATTTATTCCAAGTTCTACAACATTCCATATATATTATCTATCATTTTTTTCTCAATGAATTTAAATAATTTCAAATGCTACATTTAAAATGGGAAAACTAATTTTAAACTAACCAGAGTTTCAAGCAGAAAATGAACAGAAACCATAGTTGATTATGTCTTAGGAATTGCAACATATAAAACACGCGTGACAGCATGCCCCATAAAAGTACCTGACATGAAAATTTATCCAAAATCTACTTTTTAAGTCCTTTAGTTTAGAAGATTAAAAAAAATAAATAATCTGGAGAAGGTGTGTGTGTTTGTTTGAGAATGTGTGTGTGTCTTTGTATGTGTGTGTGTGCGTGTGTGTGTGTGTGTGTGTGTGTGTGTGTGTACAGGCAAAATTGAAACAGTTATCAAGTAAAAGCAAGAGTTAAAGCATTTCCAATATGAATTAAAATCTTCCACTCAAGAAACAGCAGTTCCCAAAGAGGCTTTAGAATAAAGTTAAAAGTATGTGTTCAGAGTTTTGAATATGTATTAACATTAAGAATTCATTTTATTTATTTATTCCAAGTTCTACAACATTCCATATATATTATCTATCATTTTTTTCTCAATGAATTTAAATAATTTCAAATGCTACATTTAAAATGGGAAAACTAATTTTAAACTAACCAGAGTTTCAAGCAGAAAATGAACAGAAACCATAGTTGATTATGTCTTAGGAATTGCAACATATAAAACACGCGTGACAGCATGCCCCATAAAAGTACCTGACATGAAAATTTATCCAAAATCTACTTTTTAAGTCCTTTAGTTTAGAAGATTAAAAAAAAATAATAATCTGGAGAAGGTGTGTGTGTTTGTTTGAGAATGTGTGTGTGTGTGTGTGTGTCTTTGTATGTGTGTGTGTATGTGTGTGTGTGTATGTGTGTGAGAGAGAGAGAGTATGGGGATATGTGTGTGTGTGTGTGTGTGTGTGTGAACATCCTGTCAGCTCACAGTAAGGTGTTGCTGTGTTTGTTGAACAGCATGATTGTCCTGATATTTGTTAACAAACCCTTGGAGTACATGCTCCATCATCAGTTATTATTCATTAATGGCAGCCTCCTCCATCACTTCTCACACTGGCTTGTCATTAACAGGATGTTTTGATGGAAGCACATTTTTTTTTCCAATCATGTTTCCTCATTGCAATATTCTGTCTGATCCGTTCTGGAGAAAAGCACAATCAATACTTCAGTCTGTTTGCTTATTATGCCACTGAGATGATGAAACCACATCATACACTGGATCACATATCATGATGCTTCATGTTTTGTAAGATTGTAAGATGTTGAAGTGCATTATCATGCTACAAAAAGAATAACTTCTACTTGTTTTCTTTAAAAGAAAGAAACAAAAATCAAAGTTACAAAGGAAGTCAATGTGACCAATTTAGAAGCTGATATTAAGCTTATAATTTAATAAAAGTATAAAGGTTAAAAGGTTATCATTTTTACAGACATTTAGAGGTTCTAGGTGCATGGCGTGGCACTGTCATGGTGACATATTTGTTAAATATTTATACATCCATTACATAAAGTTGGCAAGTAAATTTCCACTTTCAGGAAAAAAAAATAAATAAAAATGCACAAAAAATGACACACAAAAATTAAAACCTAAAACCTTTAAAAATAGACTTTAAAAAGCTAATAAATATGTGAAAATTACACACAAAAAAATACTATATAGATATTAAAAACAAAAAATGACACAATTACACAAAAATAAATACAAACGTTCTAAAAAATTATATAGACATTAAAAACTTTGAAAAAAATTACAAAATTATGCACAAAAAAAAAATTTAAACATAGACATAAAAAAACTAATACAAATGATCAAATTAACAACTAAAACTTAAAAAGAAACTATATAGACCCTAAAACTAATAAAAATTAAAAACTAAAACCTTTTTAAAAAAATAGACATTAAAATCTTATTTTAAAAAAGGACAAAAATTACACACAACAAAATTAAAATGAAAACAGAAAATATAAAATAAAAATAAAATGATAAAATATCGCTTTTGTAATGGGAGCCACATTTTGTATCTATTTATTTCGTTTTTGTGACTTTTTCTCATTTAGGGCAAAGCATGCGCATGCAGCACACACTTAAATCTCTGTTATATTAAGTTGGATCTTTACAAAGCAACTGATTTTTCACACCAACATCATGTTAACACACATATTGTTTATTTTTTTTTTTAAAGAAATGGAAGGAAAAGTGGAAATAATTTTTTGTGGTAATCAACATAAATGTGACCCTGCCTGGACAACAAAACAGTAGCGCGGGGGATATTTGCAGCAATAGCCAACAATACATTGTATGGGTCAAAATTATAAATTTTTCTTTTATGCCAAAAATCATTAGGATATTAAGTAAAGATCATGTTCCATGAAGATATTTTGTAAATTTCCTACCATAAACATATCAAAGCTTAATGTTTGATTAGTAATATGCATTGCTAAGAACTTCATTTGAACAACTTTAAAAGCGATTTTTCTCAAAAATGTTTTGCACCCTCAGATTCCAGATTTTCAAATAGTTGTATATCATTGTCAAATATTGTCCAAATATCCAAATATCTTAACAAACCATACATCAATGGAAAGCTTATTTATTTAAAAAAAAAAAGACCCTTATGACTGGTTTTGTGCTCCAGGGTCACAACAAATGTTGTCGACTGAACAACTGAACCCTGAACAGTTCAAAACAGTTTGCCGACACTGATGCAGACCAAGTTCAGACCAAGCAAGTTCAGCCTTGTGTCCTTCAAGGGAGTGTCAGTCGCATGAAAAGGTGAGGAAACAGCTCGTACTGTACTGATATCGACCTTCTCTTCTGGCTTCAGTGACAGTCGAGTTGACGCCTAGATTACCACATCACGCTGATCTTTTGTATGCAGGGAGAGACTTTGGAGAGCTGTGTTTAGTTGAAACCACCCTAGACAAATTTACTGGAGTAATTCACAGTCAACAGGAACACTGGAAACCTCGAGGAAAGAATTTGTTTATTGGAAAATGACTGTTATGCAACACAAAAGGAATTTTGATCATATTAATAATTGAGTGCAAAATGTGCTAGAAACGCATTGCCAAAAAGTTAATAAGACTTCACGCCTACTTTTACAGTTTTAAGAGTGGCCTGAATTGGAGGTCAGGTCAAGACAGAAATGAGAGGGAAACAAGTTGTTCCCTCTTTTTTCTCTCCAGCTGCTTATGAAATGTTCTGCCTGTGCGGTTTCACACTTCATTGCTCTGCAGCATCCGCTTCCTGACGCTTTAGATTCTGACTTAATCAGAAAGCAGCTGCTGACAGCTCAGCTAAACACAGTGACCGCATTAGTGACCGTTTGTTCCATTAATGGCACCTTCAATCTTTGAGTTCAAAACCCAGACGACATGCTTGCGTCAAATCTTCATCGTGTTAGTGTAACCCTCCTGTTGTTCAGGATTACTACTTAAATAATACGAAATCTAAAACCATAAAAATTAAAAACGTATTATAACTATAAAGTATATGATGTTCTCTCGTTATCATTTAGTTTCATTTGATGTACTAAAATAACTATAGTTTTGGGTTTAATGCATTACGAAGTAATTAATTACTGTCATTTATATTTTTTGCATGGTGTTTTGTAAAGTCTGTACAAATGCTTATTTTGGTTTACATGCAATTCACAAAAAAATTAAGTCAAAAACCTTTATTGTAGCTTGTCAAATACTAAATAGAAAATATAGTGCCTCATACATGTGAGTAATTCATTGTTGCATCGGATAAAAGTCCAGTATCAACTAATAAATAAATAGATAAATAAATATACATGCATTCATACATGCATGTAGTATGCCGTTTTTATACTTTTTTCAAGCTTAATATATGAAATACACGGTAACGTATGATTTATTTATTATATTTTATTATTACATTGTTTGTATATTATTATTATTACATTTAAATCAATCGTTTGGTACAGTGCACATACATGTTTTTACATTGCACTTATGTTTAAAAAAATACCTGCATGTAACTACGTCTGCAATTAATTACTGTCATTACATTTATAATTGCACTGACCCATCCCTTACACCTTAACCCACCCTTAAACCTCCCCATACCACCAAACCTCCTCAATGTCCCCTATATAGTGCACTACATACCATTCACTGCACAGAAAATACTCATTCTGTGGACAAGCGACCGATTTCAGCCGCGGCTTCAGCGTCTATTTTATAGTGTAGGGGGCGGGGCTTCGGCTTCTAGAGAGCATTTGATTGGACAGAAAGTTTGATGAGAAGCTGAATTACGATGTGACGTCAAAAAAAATCGTTGAGCCATTTTGGCGGAAGTTACGAACTGCAAGCTTCGAATGCTTATATCTTCTAAATGCGAATTTTGTCACTGTTTTGGAGCACACTGCCTTATAGATAACCTTAAGACTAACGTATTGATACTAACACCAACAAAACTTTCATTTTGACTTCATGGGGACTTTAACTATAATATTCTTGTTTCATGGATGATCTACAAAATACAGATCAAACAGTCTGGTTAAAGCACACAATGCTCCTGAACGCAACACACACTGGTGACTTGAGCTGCTGTTTTTCAGCAGGGTAATTACCATCGGTTACATAAGCTCACAAACTCACTCACCCAAGCCAGATTCCGGAGGTTTCTCTCTAATTTCCATTAAGAGTCCATAAATTGGATCTGTATTGTGCCAGACAGCACCGGCGGAGATGCCAGCCTTCGCAGTCACCTCCACAGCACACACACACTGTCTGATTGTATTCAGACTCTCCTTTGGCTTCTCCATGACGTGTGTGAGCAGACTTTCTGTTTCTGGCACTGGAGTCGTGAAATAGTTTGCTGTTTTTCCAGGCTTTGAGTGACTGTGTGCATCTACAGTACATGTGATGCCCTCGTTACATATGCACATGCAATGAGTTACGACGCATACAATAAGACTCCATTGGTTAGCATTACTTAACTACATGAGTTAACTAACAAATACTTCTACAGCATTTAATAATCTTCGTTAATGTAAAAATTGTAACATTTAATAATGCATTTTAAAATGAAATGTTGTATGTGTTAAAGGAATAGTTCACCCATAAATGAAAATTTGCGGAATATTTACTCACCCTCAGGCCGCCCAAGATTAGGATGAGTTTGTTTCTTCATCAGGTTTGTAGAAATGTAGCATTGCATCAGTGTCTCAGCAATGGATGCTCTGCAGTGAATGGGTGCCGTCAGAACGAGAGTCCAAACAGCTGATAAAAACATCACAATAATCCACAAGTAATCCACACCACTCCAGTCCATCAGTTAACATCTGGAGAAGACAAAAGCTGAGACAAATCCAGCATTAAGACATTTTTAGCTAAAATATTAGTCCATAATCCATAATAATGCTTCCTCCAGAGAAAAAGCTCCTGTTGTCTCTCACCTCAAAATCCAGCCACATATTTGTTTAGAGCTGTTTTGGTTTGTAAACGGTGCTTGATCTGTGCAGATTTCTCTCCTGATTCAGACCAGACCACTTTTTCACTGGAGGAAGAGTTGACGGCACCCATTCACTGCAGAGCATCCATTGTGATGCGAGTGATGCAATGCTACATTTCTCCAAATCTGATAAACTCATCTACATCTCGGATGGTAAATGTTTAGCAAACTTTCATTTTTGGGTGAACTATTCCTTTAACATAAACTAACAATGAACAATACTTAACAATCTGAGTTAATATTGTACAATTTCAGCATTTAATAATGCATTTTTTATCAGTTAAAATGTACTTAATGCGCTGTGAACTAACATGAACAATTAGCTAATGCATTAAGAAACGAGACCTAGCAAATGCACAGAAAGTGTTAGTTAAACATTTTTAATATTTTAAAACTCTTATGTAAAGTGCATTAAAAAAAATATTCAAAAAATATTCCTGCACTGTTTCAAATGGCTGCATTTCAATTCATATGAAAATATTACTAGATTAATCTTTTCAATAATAAAAATGCAAAACCGACGCATTTTCTCTGCTGCTTTCAGACTTTGTGAAGTCTTGTCACTCTTTCATTACGTGCCTCTCTTATTAATGTTCTCAATTTGCTTTCCACTCCTTTGCTGATCCATCTGTCTATACAAGCTCTTATGTAACAGTGTTCAGAGCGAGGGTTTCTAGTTTCCTTCGATTGCCGTCTCCACGTGGAGGGTCCAGAAACGTGTGTTCGGTCCAGTGCATGTGCGAGGAAATGGAAGGCCAGACTGATTAAAAAGGACCTCCGTTGATGGTATCACAAATAAATTGGATTATTTCATGCTATTGTATTTGTTTGTGTAGTCGTGTTGTATGAGTAAGAAGGTTTGTACATCTAAACACTATTATTAAGCTATAAATACCATGCAAAACGAAGATTACGCCTATTGAGTATTATTAAGTGGTCATTGTTTAGAGGGTTTGCCACCATCAGAATGAATCCTCAAGGCAGATGACATCAACAACAACAATTTTATATCAAGGATGTTGCATTTCTGAGTGGAGAGAGGGGCCTGTGTCACGTGAACGAGGGAGGAATACGAGCATGTCGGTCCATGTGACTCATGTGTACGTCAAATGATGTGACTTTCCAAGCAATTCAGTCTTATTTTAGTCACAGCGCACAATCTTTCCCGGAGCACTTATATGTGCATACATTACGAATCGCATAAACAAGAATTATTGCTTTTCTGTATGCTTGATACACAGCACAGATGGATGTTTTAAATAGTGTCACATTGACCTGCACGTCAGTCTTTGACATCGCAAAAGAGTTAAAGTCATCTCAACCTCTCTCTCCTACGCTTATGGAAAGCATTAGGATGTTATCATATCGGAAATATGTGCTGTTTTTAAAGGAATGGTTCACTCAAAAGGTCATCCGAGATGTAGATGAGTTTGTTTCTTCATCAGAGATCCTCTGCAGTGAATGGGTGCCGTCAGAATAACTGTTTTGGACTGTTTTGTCTTGTGCAGATTTCTCTCCTGATTCAGAACAGACCACTTTTTCACTGGAGGAAACATTATTATGGATTATGAACTCGTATTTTATTTTATTTTTTCTTTCTTACAAACACGCAGCTTTTGTCTTCTCATGACATTAACTGATGGACTGGAGTGGTGTGGATTACTTGTGGATTATTGTGATGTTTTTATCAGCTCTTTGGACTCTCATTCTGACGGCACCCATTCACTGCAGAGCATCCATTGCTGAGACACTGATGCAATGTTACATTTCTCAAAATCTGATGTAGAACGTTTGCATTGTTGGATATAATATTCAGCAAATGTACTCGATCATCCAAGTATTACATGCACTAAAAAAAAGACACAAACAGTTTACATACTCACTGCAGAAACAGTAACACTGTATGTTTTATGCTATTCTGAACATAACCACTCTGAGCCAGACTGACTTTCTCATGTTGTGCTGTTAAGTTTAAAGATAAAAGCTTCATATTTGGCCGAAATTATGTCTTAGACTTTTGCTGCATGTGCAAAACAATAGAAATTGAATAGACGAGTCATGGGAATGGTTATTAAAGCTGTGTTTGTAATTTTGGTTTAAGGACAGGCAGAAGAATACATATTTACTTTGCTGATTAATTACACATACAGTAAGTAAACATGGGCAAAAATCATAAATTGATGTTTCCAACCTTATACATAATGCAAACTAAAATAGTGAGAGTAATAATTTATCAAATTTTTATATTCTTTTCCAGTAACACTTTACAGTAAGTCTCCATTAGTTAACTACATTAGTATCATAACCTGAATTATGTAAAATAATTCTAAAGTATTTATGATCTTTATTTACATTATTAAAATCAGAAGTTGTATCTGTTAATATTATTTAATGTGCCTTAACTAACATTTTTATTACCTAGCATTAACAAAGAATAATAAATACTGTAACAAATGAAGTGCTTATTGTTAGTTAATTTTAGTTATGCATTACCTAACATCACCCTATTGTAGTGTTACCTAATTAATTAATGCACTGTGAACTAACATCAACAAACCATTAACAACCGTACTTCAACTTATGAACTAATTCACAAAGATTAATAAATATAGTAAGAAATGTAAATCAAAATAGTATTCAATTTATCTATAAAAATCAATATTTTAAAGCATTTTCTCTGCCGATTTCAGAATTTTCATTACGTGCCGCTTTTATTAATGTTCTCAATTTGCTTCCCGCTCCTTTGCTGATCCGTCTTTCTGTACAAACTCTTATGTAAGAGTATTTTAATAGAAAACGATATATCTCTCTATTATTTCATGTTAATGTTAACAAAACAGACCTTATGGCAAAGTGCTGCAACTCTTTTTAACAAATAAAACTTCTGATTTTAATAAATGCTGTGGACGTATTGTTAGTTCATGTTAACTAATGTAGTTAATTAATGGTAACAAATCATACCTCAATGTAAAGTGTTATCGAGAAGAAACCATTATGTGTATGTTATTATTTTCATAAATCTGTACAGCGATGGATGTATTTTGGCCTGAGTGACACTGAGTTGCTTTCTGGTTGCATGTGTTTATCTGTTCCTCCAGACAGTGGAAGATAAAATCAGCCATGTGTGTGTGTGTGTGTTTAGTATCATTGACAGCTGGAGGCCGGTCACTTATCTAATGACCCAGAGAAGTGAAGCATAGACTGCTTTTCCTCAATGACCTTCCCTTGGTACAACAGATTGTCGACACCCACACACACACACACACACCACACCACACACACACACGCACACACACAGAGACACACACCACACCACACACACACACACACACACACACACACACACACACACACAAACACACACACACAACACACACAGAAACA
>NW_015505385.1:700346-722793 GCF_001515645.1 Sinocyclocheilus grahami
ACACACACACACACACACACACACACACACACACTGAGGGCTTCAAAAACCAAATATGATTAACCTATATGCATTAATAAAAGCTCATTTGTGTAAATATGTCAAACAACATCTCCGGAACCGGAAACATAAAACAACCCAGCAGATCCTTGAGAAAAAGGATATTTTTTATTACTTTATTATGTATATAATATACTTAAAAATACTTTAATTGGATGTTCTTTACAATTCAATTCAAATCTATTATAGTTTACTAACTCTGAAGTGCTATTTTGATACACTTAAATAGAACTTAAGTACATCTTTACGTATACATTTTTCATAATTACTTCTATTGACTTTGAAATATGGTGCTGAATACACTTACAAGAGTTTATGCTAAATGAAAATATATTTTAATGTCATTTCAGTTGAAACACGTACTTCATGTATTTAAATGCTTTAAAATCCCACATTCGAAATTATGATGTTGTAATTTAGTACATTTAAAATATATTCACTTTAAGTGTAATAATAAATAACACACTTACAGTTAAATATAAATAATCAAGTACTTACACATGCTTTAGTATGCTAGTCGACACATCAAAATAAGTGTACTTATACATAATGATTTAAACAGTACTTGGAAGTAAAACTTTGAAAGTAATGTTTTTGTAAGGTGCACGTTTTAAAAGTGTATTTAAGTGTGTTAAGAAACATAGTCATGAAAGTGTCTCTCACTCACTTATTTAATTAATATTATGTATCTGCATACAGTTTTTGGGAGCACTTTATTTTACAATGTAGTAATAAGTCAAGTCAAGTTAAGTCACCTTTATTTATATAGCGCGTTTAACAATACAGATTGTGTCAAAGCAACTGAACAGCATTAATTAGGGAAATATTGTGTCAATAAGTAAACAAATAGTAAACACTCAATTTTTCAGTTAAAGGCAGTTCATCATTGAATTCAGTGATTTCATCATCCAGCTCAGTTCAGTTTAAATAGTCTCTGTGCAATCAAGTCGACGATATCGCTGGAAATTAAGTGTCCACAACTAAGCAAGCCAGAGGAGACCAAAACTCCATCGGTGACAGAATGGAGAAAAAACCTAGGGAGAAACCAGGCTCAGTCGGGGGTCAGTTCTCCTCTGACCAGACAAAACCAGCAGCTCAATTCCAGGCTGCAGCAAAGTCAGATTGTGCAGAAACCCTTTAACGTATTTGAATATTAGAAATGTGTTAGTGTGTTATGTGTAAGCCAGGTTAAAGAGATGGGTCTTTAATCTAGATTTAAACTTGACAGAGTGTGTCTGCCTCCCGAACAACGTTAGGTAGGTTATTCCAGAGTTTGGGAGCTAAATAGGAGAAGGATCTGCCGCCCGCAGTTGATTTTGATATTCTAGGTATTATCAAATTGCCAGAGTTTTGAGAATGCAGCGGACGTGTAGGACTATAAGAGCTCGTTCAAATACTGAGGTGCTAAACCATTCAGGGCTCTATAAGTAATAAGCAAGATTTTAAAATCTATACGATGTTTAATAATATAGTAAAGACATCTTAAAATAAAGTGCAAATCAGTTAAAGTGTCTTTTAAGATTTGAAAGGGCAGCACAAGTGCTCATCAAATACAATTAAACACACATCTGACCAGTAAACTACATGAAATCTGCGTCAGAAAGAGCGAGACCGTCAACACAACCCACGATTGTGTTGCAATTATCCAGCAAGAACAGTCTGATAATAGCTGTGATCAGCTTTCAATGGAAACACGTGCTGTAATTCAATACTGTGCTGTCTGTGGATCTGTGAGTGCATCAGATGCAGCTACTGAGACAGTCTTATCATACACCATTTCATGTTTTATTCTGAACTCCACTTGTAATCTTAGTACAGTTGTTTTGCATCAAAAACTGTTTTTCATGACCGTTTGTGACCAGTTGCATATGTGCTCACCCACTTGCTATCCAAGATGTGTGGAGAGTTGTTGATGTGTAAATGTGGATGGTGGTGTCTTAATGTTTTAGCTTCTGACGTCGCTGATCCAAAGTTTTAGTTTTTTTGCAGCTTAGTATATAAAAGGTCTTTATTCATTCGGGAAGGATGTTTGCTTTCACTGTAGCCAATATCAAGCTTATTTGCCATGATTCCTCATGACTTAAAGTCGAGTTAAGCATCCTTTTTATGCAGTTACAGGCATTGTTTATTAGAAAGAAGCAGCGTGCAGTAATGTGCAAAGTATAGTAACTATTACAATGGAACAAAACATTGACTGGCCTAGTTTTTTTCCCCATCTTTTTCTTTCCATCTGCAGCATAAGTGCCTTGATGTAAAAACACCTGGTCATTGTAACATAAGAAACAAGCAGATCTCAGCACGGCTGCTCATTATTTCTGGACAAAGCCTCCATCTGAATCATGCCATTAGCCGAGAACATAGTGAACATCGACTTCAGCCAACATTCATCTTACTAATGCCGTCAGCACATGTTTGCATCCTGATCAAATCATCTGTTACTCTAAGTTTCTATCTTCCAGTTTCTGACAGATTCCTTGTCATCGCTTTACTGTTCTCCTGTTGATGCCGTCTGCCATTTTTCTCTTTAACAAGCCCTTAACAAAACTTTCAAAACCCTTTCTAATGTATTACTGTAAACTCTTTCATTCGCACTCGCTCACTCGTCTATCAGAAATGGGTCGGCATGAATTAAATACATACTGGGATGTATAAAGTGAGTATGCTGATATTTCAAAACAGGCCGGATCGCAGTGAACCGGATCAACACAAACATAAACAACCAGAGCGTAAAACAAATGAAAGATGCGATGTGAACTCGCATAACCCGCAACAGTTTTTAAATGACCTTGCTTTACTTATGCACCAGGCCTTGATGTTGTAGTATATGAGCTCATGTTATTCAGCTATTATCCAGCTTGATCCAGCTAATGCTCGCTTTACATCTTCCTCTCTCACCGGGATAGAGATCGCTGGCAATTATTACATGTGTGAAAAACAGCTTATCAGAAGCTAAAAATAGAGCTATGCTATTGAACATACAAGCACTGGTTTATGGATCCAGTGGCTTGGTTTTTCATTTGTCGTTCACACAGAAAATCCACATAGAGCGTAAAACAAATGAAAGATGCGATGTGAACTCGCATAACCCGCAACAGTTTTTAAATGACCTTGCTTTACTTATGCACCAGGCCTTGATGTTGTAGTATATGAGCTCATGTTATTCAGCTATTATCTTCATCTGATGAGTGTTTGTGTGCATGTGTTAACCGAATCGTGTCTGCAGTGATCCAGCTAATGCTCGCTTTACATCTTCCTCTCTCACCGGGATAGAGATCGCTGGCAATTATTACATGTGTGAAAAACAGCTTATCAGAAGCTAAAAATAGAGCTATGCTATTGAACATACAAGCACTGGTTTATGGATCCAGTGGCTTGGTTTTTCATTTGTCGTTCACACAGAAAATCCACATTCGTTCATCCAGTTCATTCATACATCTTGATATTGAACACGGCATAAAAGACATTTGAAGTGTTTCATGTCATAATTAGCTGGCATGTGAAATCATAGCTGTAATCTAGGACAGTTCTTCTCATCTGTTTTTCTTTTACGGGATTGAATTTTGTTGTTGTTAGTTTTTGAGCTATTTTGAGCTGAGTGCATGTCATACCTACTGCTTCATTTGAGAAGCAATGCACTAAAATGATCATTTTTATTAATATTTCAAATTAAATTGTATTTTTATATTTTCTATGTTCATTTTTATTTTAGTTAAAGTTTTAGTAATTTTGTTGTGTGTTTTAGTCATTTTTAAAATATGTCTATATATATATATTTATTTTTAATAATTGTTTTATTTATGTTTTAGTTTTATTTATTTTAGTACATCAAGTTAAACTTAATGAAAATGAGAAAGGTTGCCTTGGCAACAAGATAAAATAAAATAAGTTTTAATAATAATTTCAAAAATTTTTTAATATGATATAATCATATTAAAAAAATAATTTAATATGATTATATTATATTTTAAATTACATTATATTATATTATATTTTAATTAAAGTTTATTTCAAGTAAAATAAGTTTTTGTATGGTTTTAGTTTTAGTTAAATACAATAGCACTTTTTGTTACAGGCAAATATAGTAGGCCTTTTTTTATCCAACATTAATCAAAATATTTATTGTCCCAAAGACAAAAGCATTCATACAAAGTAAAATGATTAATTATGATAAAGACTATATACTTAATCAATATATATTTTTATAGACATAAGCCAGAATGTTACTTAATGTGAGTCAATATAATATATTTGTTTGACTTTTTACAACTTAATTTCACTATGAACTAAATTAGCTATAATATGAAAAGTATTTTTATTTAAGATAAGTGCCATTGTTTAATTTTTTTGAAAGACCTTAATATTTATTGTGATGTCTTATAGACACGCCAGAAAAATGAACAAAACCCATAATAATTTCTATTATATTTGTCAGCTTGATTTTAAAATTGATTTAAGTGATTAAGGGAATATTTGTAGTCTGGAGGTCTTTTATGATGATGTGATGAGGCCAAAGAATCGCTTGTGTGGACGGAGGGTATTTTATAAATCGACAGCAAGACATACAGTGTATGGTTAGACCTTTACAAGTAATACACAGTGAATCAGAGGAAAGGTATTTATTTGTGGCAACATTAATCATCGCTCCATGGTTTCAGTTTTACAGAGACATGTTCTGTGAACAAAACCCCTATTTATCATTTTGATGTGAACACAGAGTTATTAGAGCTGGTGTTGCATTCGTAGAATAAGGGAATACTTAGAGTTTATGTCTTACAAGACCAAAGTATCCCATTCGTGGAGACAGAGAGAATTTTACAAATAAGAAATACAATGTAATGAATAAGTAATAAATGAGCAGAAAACATTTATTCATATACAATATGAATCAACGATATTCCAGTTTTTATGCTTTAAAGTCGCAATGAAACAGAGGAATTGAAGTGCTAAAATACCTAAGACTAAATCAATTTTGAATAAATATTTAAATACAAATTCATATTTTAATAATTTTTTGTATTTTTCGAAATATTAAACAATTTATAATAAAATAATAAATATTTTTAAAGGACAAAAACACAAAACAAAATTGCTAAAACTTTAACTAAAATACTGAAAAATATCAAATAGATTATAAAAAACATGAAAATATTACAAATCTAATTCAAAATATTAATCAAAACTATTTGAATATCTCAGCACTGCCGTCAAATTATTTGGACATTTTATATGTAAGCAGATGTTGGAAAAGTGACTGTTCTGTGTAATCACACATAAATGCCAGTAAATGTTGAATTTATGAAGTCTGACCAAATTTCAGTGTCATTTCATCATATATACATATATATATATATATATATATATATATATATATACATACAGTATATATATCAATCATGACAACTCTTGGTAGATTTTAGCATGGTGATGGACAGACAATGTTAATATATTTGGTCTTGTCGGAACAGATCTGCTACGCTGCTGCTGTTGGTTATTGCTGTAGTTGTAGATTATTGCTGCTGCTGCAAGCAAGTACAGGAACTTGCTGCTGCCAATTCATATGTAGATACGGTGCTGTGAGTATTTAAGACATGCTGCTGCTGCACAAATAGCATATAAAATAACCCGTAGCAGATCTATACAGGTGGAGCTGACACACACACACACACACACACACACACACGCACACATCATACACACACACACACGCAGCAGCAGCAGCTTATGTTGTTTATGCCAGACTTTCACAGCTGACAACATAAATGTATTGATTTTATTTCTTCACATATCACCTTCAGTAGTTTCCCCTCTGCATAATTTATGCTGTGTCCGCCTCTGGAAAGTTCTAATGCCTGATTTCTGCTGATGGACACTATTATTATTATCACTAAAACTTCAATAGAGCATGCACTTCGTGCTGTTTTCTCGATCAAATATTCATGAAGTAAACAAACATTGGTTCTGAATGTAAAGTTCTTCAGAATAATGTGTGAATCAGAGGCGTATATGCTCCGCTCGACGCTGGACAGACTCATTCATTGGTTTTTCTGGGTGTTTCACGGGTCAGTAGAGCAGAGTGTTATTAATCAGAGCTGGTATTTGTGCTTTTGTTTAGATTGGAATCTCTATTGATAAGAGTGATCAGGTGGTTATGTTACGCTCAGGGTGTTTATGTTGAGTAAGGATGTGTCTGTGTGACTCTAGGTGTGCGTGCTTGTTTTATTGCATGAAGGCTGGTGTTATTATAATCACAAACATGACTCAAGGCCAGATCATCCTCTTCAGCTCAATTACAGCTGACCTGTTTGCATTAGTGTGTGTTTGTGTGTGTATTCTGACAAATGCTCTCTTTTTTTGTCTGCTCTTTGTCCAAATTGTAATTGTAGCCCATCATGCTTTTGTTATTTTTACTTTTTGAGTATGTCAGTGCATAGCTGAAACTATAGTGAAGCAGCCATCTACACTTAACACTAATATAATTACATATATTTAAAATAATAACTATAGTCTATTACATATTCTAAATTTGATATCATAAAAAAATCAATTTTTACAAAAATACCTCATGGGAACTTACACTTCTTAATGCATCAACATAATGCATTATGCAAAAACAGTTGATGTGTTCATTGCAGTGCATAGCTGAAACTATAGTGAAGCAGCCATCTACACTTAACACTATATGCAGTGCCTTACAAAAGTATTTTTTTCTTCATTTCTTCACTTTTTGTTATGTTGCACTCCTTTAAATTACGTTTTTTCCACATCTATAACATAATGCATTATGCAAAAACAGTTGATGTGTTCATTGAACATGTGACTGGAAGATACAATTGGGTGAGACCCAGTCATTTCATTTTAATGTTGGAAATGACCAAAGCAGCTACGCTTCTGAATGCACACGCTGCTGCTGGCGACACATGAATGCACGTGCATGAGGACAGTGGCCTGTTTTTACAGAAAAGGTGAAAAGTCATGCTCTAGTCAGGGAGAGCTGGAGTGAAACTTTTCCACGTTACGTGAGCGTGCTGTTACTCCCAGCTATTGCTCGAGAGCATCAAATAACGCCAGCGGATATGAATTACAGTGAAACTGTCACGCGCTGCGCAGAAGAGAAACGTGCCATTGGAAGTTATTATACCGCCATTGAGGATGACACACAACAATAGTGATGAAAAATCCCTTCTGAACATGTGCATGTGCTGCAGACTCACAACAATAGACACATACGCACTTACACACTTTCATATTCATAATCTTCTGCTTCTCCAACAGCTGCCTGGTTTCAGGAGCTGTGCTCCTCGTCCAGTCACAAACACCAGCAGCTCATTATACAAAGCAACTGCTCCTTTTATCAAAGTTTATTAGTTTACTGTTTATACATGATGTCCTGATTGCCTCTCAATGAACAAATTACAGCATTAGAAGTGCACTCCATCTTTCATAAGTATCACTCCATGTTTGTAACATCCTTCAGCGTGAGACAAATCTGAAAATCGTGACAACAGAGCCTGTAAACACACTAGGGGGAGATTCACTAGGAACCAGCTGCACTTGATGATAACAACATTTATTGTTTTAGCACTGGTTCACCAAAAAGGTCCTAGTTAAAGGAATAGTTCACCCAAAAACTAACATTTGCTGAAAATGTACTCATCCAAGAGTTTATTTCTTCATCAGGTTTGGAGAAATGTAGCATTGCATCACTTGCTCACCAATGGATCCTGAATGGGTGCCGTCAGAATGAGAGTCCAAACAGCTGATAAAAACAATTGTTCCAATAATTGTGGATTATTGTGATGTTTTTCAGCTGTTTGGACTCTCATTCTGACGGCACCCATTCAGGATCCATTGGTGAGCAAGTGATGCAATGCTACATTTCTCCAAACCTGATGAAGAAATAAACTCATCTACATCTCGGATGAGTACATTTTCAGCAAATTTTAGTTTTTGGATGAACTATTCCTTTAGAAGTATTGTTAGTTCATGTTAACTAATGAAGTTAATTAATGGAAACACTTTTCAATAAGTACATTAGTTAACATGAATTAACAATAATTCTTAGTTCAAATTAATTTAAAAGTTTACTAATACATTACTAAAATCAAAAGTTGTATCTGTTAATATTAATGGATTAATGGATATCATATTAATGGACCTGAGCTAGAATGAACTAACAATGTACTAATAACGTTAATAAATACTGCAAATCTTAATATTAGTTAATGCATTGACTAACTAACGGGACTTTATTGTAAAGTGTTACCAAAAAATGACAGAAGTGAGATATTTCAACACATTTAGCACCTGTTCAAACCAAAATTTGGTTGCTATGTAAATAAGATGCACGTTTCTGCGTTGAAATATCACATAAAAGCGTCACGACTGTTTAGTGGTCTAACCTTTTACTCGGCACTGTAGCATTTTCCCATACTGTACACGTTTTTCATTGTTACTGATTAACATGTTCAGATGTTATACTGAGAACTCAATGCATGTTTGGTTTGTTGTGTGAATTGAAGAGTTTTTCTCACTGTTTCGTGTACAATAAACAGCGGTGCTATAAACCATTTTATAAGCTGTCGCAATTTCAGGGAAGGGATTTAAAAGTGCTTTTGAAATTTGCAAGCATTATAAATCATGATTAATGATGCTTGCTAAGACAAACATCACTTACAGGCATTTGACAAACAGATGACCTTTAGTATTACTGTCCTCGCTTCATAACTCTGGATGATCGCTCATATTATTCTGCTTATTGAGCAGAGGTGTGCTATTACTTTTGGTCATAAAAATTCTCACCCAAAACCCAAAACACTTCAAAATGTCATCATATATGTGCAGGATTACAGTTGAAAATACAATGCATATCTACCAAAACCTTAATTAACCTGTCTATCAAATAATGTAAACCCAAACCCAAAATATATCTACAGTTTTCATCTCCTTTTCTCATTCCCCTGTGTCTTATCGTGATGATTTTCGCCATAAATCATCTGACATAAAAAATGGTTTCCAAGAATGACTCCAAATGTGCGACACAATATCGTTGACCTTACTGTGAGGAACATTGTTAATCCACATCATTTATTATGGGAATGATTTCAACAACCTGAAAACAGAAAAATCCTCTGGCTTTTAAAGAACCGGCATCCCTAGTCAAAAACATAAATACATTTGATATACATTTTTTTTGTGCTAAGTATACTACAAATACAGTTACATATGTATGTGCTTAATAAAAGTACCCTGCAATTGTACTTTTGCTATACTGATCAAGTATACCTAAATTGGAGCAACTATGCACTTTAATTTAGTGCTGAAGTCCATCTAAAGACATACTGAAGTATATTTGATATTGTGCTAAAGTGGAACTATTGCAAGTCTCCCATTTAAAGACTGATATTATATTGTACAATCTTAATTAAAAGTGCTATTAAAACATTTTAGGCTTAATATTAAGAAATGTGCATTGTGCAGTAAAGAAATACTCCATATAAAGTTGAATTATAATTATCAGTCTTAAGTGAGATGTCAATAAATATGTTAATTGATTTGGTAATCGCGATTAATCGCATTCAAAATATAATATGTGTGTGTGTACTGTGTATATTTATTATGTACATATAAATACACACACATGCACGTATATATTTAAGAAAAATATGATACGTTTATATATTAAATATGTTTATATATGATATTAATTATATGAATTATATGATGTAAATATTTTCTAAATATGCTGTATGTGTGTTTATTTATATATACATAATAAATATACACAACACACACATATATTATGTAAACAAAAACTTTTATTTTGGATGCGATTAATCGTTTGCCAGCACTAATATATATATATATATATTAAAATTAAGATGAAAACAAGTTGTGGTCCTAATCAAGTGTCTTGTTTTCCGGCAGAGCTAATGAGGATTGATTCTGTCCTGTTATTTTGTATTTACCGTAGGTCTCGTCAGTCATATTTCCTCTCATCCAGACTAAGTGTGTCTAACATCATGATTTGTTGTGCATTTTATGGTTTATTTGCTTGCATTTCTGTAGTATTTGCGCACAGGTATGCCACTTCCTGGAAGGTGCTCTCGAAACCTGCCGTGTTACAGACAGTATTATGTACTCACACTGAGTCACTGTGCTTCTCTGGAAAAAAATATGGGACCTGATAGGATTTATGTGGATGTTTGAGGGTCAGTATATTGACCCAAACAAACCGCACAGGATCCTTTAGACTAGTTGGCTAACATCGATGTGTTTGTCTTGCTTTCAGAGGATATGAGTCGGTAATCAGTGTGGTTTTCGGTAAACTATTATAGTGATTTTCTTATCAGCATCCTAAGATCGCTCCATTCTGGAGATGGAGTGCTGTGTGCACAGGTGTGTCATGTGACCCAGTGCAGCGCTCTGATTGGCCGGCTGCAACAAGTGACTCCCATTCCGTCGTAAAGCAGACAAACAGACAGAGAGCATCAACAGAAAGAGGGAAAAAGAAATGCTTGGAAAGTAACGAGCTGATGTTTACTATTTTCTTTTGTTCCTTCCAGGCTTCTAGCAAACAACTGATGCTTTTTCTGCTGTCTCACTCAATAGATCAGACTTTTTACTGTTCATGCTAAGTCAAATTAAAGTTATCATGTTCACAAAAATCCATGGAATCAGGGCCGGACTATTGGTGGAGTTTGGCTTCAGCCAATGAACTGTTATTTCTGCAAACTCTAGAGCAAGAGTTTTGCTCTTACGCAAGAAGCCTCTTCTGCTCACCAAGGCTGCATTTATTTGATTAAAAATACAGAAAAATACAGTAAAAATTGTGAAATATTGTTACAATCTCAAATAGCTGTTTCTATGTGAATATATGTTCAAATGTAATTTATTCCTGTGATGCGCAGCAGTATTTTCAGCATCATTCCTCCAGTCTTCAGTGTCACATGATCTTCAGAAATCAGTATAATATGCTGATCTGCTGCTCGAGAAACATTTCTGGTTATTATCAATGCTGAAAACAGTTGTGCTGCACAATATTTTTGTGGAAACTGATACATTTTATTTCTCAGGATTCTTTAAAGAACAGAAAGTTCAAAAGAACAGCATTTATTTGAAACAGAAATTGTTTATAAATGTCTTTACTTTCACCTTTGATCAATTTGAAGTGTCCTTGCTGAGTAGAAATATTATTTTATTTTATTTACAACTGTTTTCAACATTGATAATAATCAGAAATGTTTCTCGAGCAGCAGATCAGCATATTATACTGATTTCTGAAGATCATGTGACACTGAAGACTGGAGGAATGATGCTGAAAATACACAGAAATAAATTACATTTTAATAGATACTCACATAGAAAACACTTATTTCAAATTGTAATAATATTTAGAATTGTAAATTGTAAAACAAATTTGAACAAATAAATGCAGCCTTGGTGAACAAAAAAGACCTCTTTTTAAAAATCAGTGAGAAATCATAATTATTCCAGACTTTTGGCCAGTAGTATATATGCATAGAGAAAAAAACATATGATTTTTTTCTCAGTGAAACAGAAAAGCACGAAGCGGATCCATCTAGCAGGACGCTCCAGTGAAGAGTTTGCCTGAAGAGCCTTGCGCAGATTGCTACACTTCATAACCCCGCGGGGATCAGAACTATGACGCATTTGGCCTCCGCAGTCCTATTTTTCTCTCGATCTCTCTTTCTCTGGCAAACTCCCGATGTTTCTGTCTTTAGCTTCTCCACAACTGAGGCGAAGGTTTTAGTGCCACAACTCTGGAGAAGTTTGAAAAATGCCTGTGCAATATACAACAAATAATAACCCGGAAAAGTTCTTAGTAATTTACAAAAAAAAATTTTTTTGTTGTTGCTATTTTAACAGCCCGTCTTGATAACATGTCAGATGAAAACGGATTGCAAATGACACTTCACGTTGATGTTTTTTGAATTTTGTGAGGTTGGTTTATTTTTGCTTGCGATACGTGCACTTTCTCTATCTATTCCAGGAAAAACTCTTGCACTACTTGCTTGTGTAGAATTATATTAATAGCCTGGATGCATACAAACGTGAAGCTGTTGCTAAGGAAGAAAGAAAGTCTCAGTGAAGGATCATGAGACTCAAACTCTAGCTGAGAATCTTTTCCAAATCCTCCAGAATACCGCGCTTGTTAAAGTGTGTCAGCTCATCTTTCTCTTTCTTCTTCTGTGTGCTTTACAAATGAGTTTGTAGCACGAGGCCCTTTTGAAAAGAGCGTTCAAAAGAGCCAGAAAGAGAGACATATTCTCTATAATGACAGTCATTTTAACGTGCCATAAATGCTTTTGATTAATTAGAACGAGAGCGACGGCAAGCTGGGAAACTCCACTGCCGCACATGCACAAGGTCAAAGGTCATGACCTCACTTCCTCTGTTCACTCTCACGCAACCGGGATCATTCACCCCGAACAGATCCCAGCGGTATTTGGGAAGATTTATTCTTCAAAACCAAAATGATGACGTAAAATAAGATATTAGGGCTGTTAATGTTGGAAGCTCGTTTCTGTCACGGCCTAAAGGAATTAAAAAGGTAATTGCTACATTTGATCTCACAATTCTGATTTGTTTTCACACAATTCTGCATTTAAATGACACAATTATGACTTTTCCCCTCACAATTCATAATTGCGAGATCTAAAGGCAGAATTGGGAGATATAAACTTAGAAATGTACAATATATACTCATAACTGCGAGAAAAAAGTCAGAATTATAAGATAACATGTCACAATTATCTTTTTTTTATCCCATGGCAGAAATATCATTCCATAGTTAGTAGATTAAAAATCTAATTTAATTGCCATTTTAAGCAAACACACCAGTGTTATTTTACTATCACCGAGGTACTATTATAGTTTTTTTATTAACAAATTAAATTTTTTTTTTCATTTTAATTGTAGCTATAGTTTTAGTACTTCTGATGCATTTTTGTAATTATTATTATTATATGTTTTAATACAAAAAAAGTTTATTGTTTTATATTTTATTTCAGTTAAAGTATATTTTATGTCAAATAACATTTTTGTTATGGTTTTCATTTTAGTTAACTACAATAGCCCTGAAACACTCATTAACATTAATAAACACTGATTTGCAACATGCAATAAAAAGTAAATGCACTTATACAATTAAAAAAAGCAAGGAAAATATTTTAGTCTCCATATAATAATGCAATAATCAAAAGAAGACAGTGGCTGTTGGCAGGGTTTATCACGATAAGGACGGTATGAAAGTAAGGAGCGATGGCCTTCTTATCTGACTTCTGTAAGAGAGCTGAGGATACAGAGCGCTTACTGTTAGCTACATATAATGTGACTCTTCTGACTCTTCCCCATTCATTTCTCCATAGGGATTTCCCATGTGTGAACCAAACCAACCAGCTCTGAGAGAAATCACAACTAACTGGAATTTGAAGCAAAGCAAAATAAATCAAATAAAGCATTGCAATTGACTTTATCTGAGGGGGGGAAACAGACAAAAGGGTAGAGAATTTGTCAATAAAAAACAACTTTCTGAAAATGAAATTGAAGCATATATCACCGCTTAAAGGTGGGGTAAGCGATTTTTCAAAAGCGCTTTAGAAAACTGATTCGGGCCGAATAGCAAAACAAGCTTGTAGCCAATCAGCAGTAAGGGGCGTGTCTACTCGTGATGTGGAGGAGAGAGCGTTCAGTGCACAGGACGGACGTTAGCCGAGCCGAGCGACAGAAAGATAGAGATGGCGGATAAAAAACAAGAGGAAAACATCTGCGGAACAAAAGAAGGCTTAAGGCAAGAAGTAGGACCCGTGTAAATATGGGATCAGCTTTCCAGCGCTGGAGAGAACTCAAGGAGCGGAAGGCCTGCGATCGGACGCCGAGGTTGCTTTGTTTCTTCTCGATCGGTGAGTAACACCGTGTCTGCGCCGCAGCAGCTAAAGTCTGTCTAGTACACTGGACGCGACAAAGCGACCGTTAAAAATCATTTGAAATTTGTGTCAATACGTCATGAATAGAACAAAGCAGCAGTTTTCTGTCGGGGATTTGTCGTGTCGTGCCGCGCCGCATCCAGTGTAGGCCATAGATATGTATATAGGCTATATCTATGGTGGAGACAGCATCACTGATTATAATGAGTTCTATTGTATTTTGTCGCGACGCGCCACTCGCATCCGGTGTACACACGGTGTAAGATTGGTTTTGCTTTTGTTTCACAGAACTGATTGTTGCCTGGGTTGCGTACGTATGTGTGGGGCGGAGCTATCAAAATAGGGGCAAGACCCTTTTGTGGTAGGGGCGTGTTTGTTTTGGTGATTTCAAATGTCAACATTGGCTACCAGAAATCACTTACCCCACCTTTAATCTCAGAGCTCATATAAGGTTTATACACGGGCATCATCAGTTTCTCTATTGAGTTGTAGCTGAGCTCTACTCTACTGTTGTTCTTTGCTCTTCTGACACACTTGTGTTTGAACAGGTCAGAAGCGCCACCTGCTGGAAATCTGGAGCCCAACATTGAGCAAAACGCTTTGAGACTGACTTATAATTACATGCATGCTGCAGCTTATTTACTGTACATGCTACATGATGCTTACATTTTGCAAAGCCATTAATCTTTTTTTTTTTATGTACAGTCATACATTTGAATGCATCTCATCTGGGAAGGACAATTAAACATTTAGCTGAACTTTAGATCTTAGCTTCAGCTTTGTTTGAAGTTAACTTTTGTGCAATATTTAGTTTGAGCTTAAACAATAATTTGCATTACCACAGCAGACCTGCCAGGGGTCATGGACCAGGGTTATTATAATTAGCTACAATTAACAAACTAAACCATAAAAAAAAACACTTCCTTGCTTAAAAATAAAATTAACTGTAACTGAAATGATATATATATATATACACACATACACACCAACAGTGTTTCGATGATAGATGTTTCCAAAAAAAACTCAAGCTCTTGCTTTGAGGTGTCATTCTTTATTAAACAGTCTGTGATTATATATATTTATATATAGTCTTCCACATCAAACCGTGACATCCATGACTGTAGAGCACCAGGATCATACAACAATCATTAACAAGATGAGTAACAATACATTTACTTTTCACAATCATGACACATCTGAACACATCTGTCAATGAAATCAACACGACTGAAACAAGACTAAAATCAGTCAATTAGCTGAAAAGTTCAAAATATTTAAGGACATTTTTTTTTCATATTTCTTCCCCCAAAAATAGATCCACCACACATTTACATAATCTTCTTAATTATGCATGCTTCAATCAATTTCAATGTTTTTTAAAATTTCAAACGGTTTTGAACTTTTGCCCTTTAATAATTCTATAATAAACCACTTCAGCAGGAGGACAGTCTTTAAAACTCTTGTTAACTGTTAAAACTCCTCTTCTAAAATAAAAAAAAAGAAAAGAAAACGATATTCATGCAAACATAAAGTCACTAAATGTAGTCCCTCTCCTGTTAAACAGACGAACTCTAAACTAAAAAAAACGTGAGAAAACAATGCTTTGGCAATGGCTTTTGTGTTCATGGCTATTTATTCTCAGCACATTTGTGCTTTCATGACAAAGACCACGTCTAGAATATTCACAGCAGCGAACCTCACTTCTGAAAGAACGTTTGCAAATGCATTAATATCTACTTCAAATGACATGGCACAAAGCACAACAAAAGTGTGAAAAACACTTTTTAGATAAGTTACATGAAGGACAAAAGCAATCGCAGAAAAGTGTCAGTGTGTCCGGAGTCACTAGTGTACTGCAAACATTACTCAAGAACTGAAGCTACGTCTCCTGTTTAATCAGCCTTCAGGAAGAGATGATCAACTCCTGGACGAGTATTATGATCCTGTGATGTCCTTTAAAGGAATAGGTCACTCAAAAATGAAAATTCGCTAAGAACGTGCTCGTCCTCGGACCCTCCGAGATTAGGATGAGTTTGTTTCTTCATCAGGTTTGGAGAAATGTAGCATTGCATCACTTGCTCACCAATGGAAGTGAATGGGTGCCGTCAGAATGAGAGTCCAAACAGCTGATAAAAACATCACAATAATCCACACCACTCCAGTCCATCAGTTAACATCTAGAAAAGACATTTTTAACTCAAATACATAGTCCATAATCCATAATAAGGCTTCCTCCAGTGAAAAAGTGGTCTGAATCAGGAGAGAAATCTGCACAGATCAAGCAGCGCTAAAACAGCTCTAAACAAATATGTGGCTGGATTTCGACGTGAGAGACAACAGCAGATGCACTTCTGACGGCACCCATTCACTGCAGAGCATCCATTGCTGAGACACTGATGCAATGCTACATTTCTCCAAACCTGATGAAGAAACAAACTCATCTACATCTCGGATGACCTGAGGGTGAGCGCATTTTCAGCAAATGTTAATTTTTCGTTTAAATATTTTTTTTCAAACTTTGCGTAAACCATCATTTACAGGTTGTTAGACATGTTCAGACTAAAGAAAGTACTAGAGATGATCTGTTTGTTTAAACATGCATATTTTAGATTTAAGAGCTTTTTATTTCAGCTTAAGAGACGTTTCTTTGACCACACAACCTTGTCTAGTTAGTTAGACTGCGCTGCCATATCACATAACTTTGATAAGATTAGCTTATAAAATGACAATAACCAACCGCAAAGTGTTTCTCTCCTCCTAACATTACGTTGAACTTGCCAATCTCATGATCTCCTGTTGACTTTCATGATGAAATGAATGAATCAGGCCATTATCTCCGTGAGTGAGCTCCAGTGTTCAGCTGCGCCTGAGAGACGAGATGTCTGCGATGATCAAGAGCAATGAACTTTAAACAGCCTTTCATCAGCTTTTCTTGTCCTACGTTCAAATGTCATCTGTGAGATTACATTGTGTTCGTTTGTTCTTATAAATGGATGATAAACCCTGTTTTAAAATCATACGAAGTCACTGTGAGCGTTTCAAACGCCACGCACGAGATAAATGCATTTAGGTCCACAGTAATGAATTTTGCACATCTGCAAATATTTCAACTACGCTGGGGTCAGTAAGATTTTTATTTTTTAATTTGAAAGAAATTAACCACTTTTATTCAGCAAGGATTCATTAAATTGACCATAAGCAAAGACATTTATAATGTTAATGAAATATTTATATTTCAAATAAATGCAGTTCTTTTGAACTTTCTATTTACCAAATATTCCTGAAAAATAAAACGTAGCAGTTTCCACAAAAATATTGTGCAGCACGACTGTTTTCAACATTGATAATAATCAGAAAAGTTTCTTGAGCAGCAAATCAGCATATTATACTGATTTCTGAATTTTCACCAAGGCCACATTTATTTAATCACATTTAATCAATCAATTAAAATTTTTGAAATATTATTGCAATTTAAAATAACTTGTTTCTATGTGAATGTGTGTTAAACTGTGCTGTATTTCTGTGATGCAGCTGTATTTTCAGCATCATTCCTCCAGTCTTCAGTGTCACATGATCTTCAGAAATCAGTATAATATGCTGATCTGCTGCTCAAGAAACTTTTCTGATTATTATCAATGCTGAAAACAGTCGTGCTGCTCAATATTTTTGTGGAAACCGTCACACTTTTTATTTTTCAGGATTCTTTGATAAACAGAAAGTTCAAAAGAACAGCATTTATTTGAAATGGAATACACTTGTAACATTATAAATGTCTTTACTCTCACTTTTGATCAGTTTAATGCATCCTTGATTAAAAGTATTAATGCATTTTGAAAATCATAAATGAAATCATAAACAGTAGTTTATGTTTGTTTATTAATTAGACGTGACAAAATATAAAGCACTTGCCAAAGCCATAAACCAAAACACCTGTCCTCAAGGCATAAAAAAAGTTTATTAAAAGATTAATTCCAAACTACTAATAAAGTATGAACCGAAATGATGCTCTGATTGAAAAGCAACTAATAAGTACATGTGCTCACAGCGTCCTCTAGTGTCCACAAACACACAGTAGATGAGCTCAACATGCAGTGCTCTGGCTTTGTTTAGTGACTCTTATGACATAAAAAACAACCAGGTCTTGTTCTGTCAAGTACCGTGTTCTCCCTGAATTAAAACTATCATAATAAATTAAATATGTCGACATACTCCCATCAGAATGAGAAAGCCAGTGGAAAATCATAGTGATTTGGACAATTGCATGCTTATGTTTGCACGTGCATGTGCGCACAAACCGCATTTAAACATTTCTACAAAGATCCCATTAGAGACTGAGGTGGAAGGCAGTTTATGCTCGATGTAAACTATGGATTTCAAGCCCTCGGTAGAAGCATAATAAACAATAAAATGATGCTAAAAGTCTCGCATGAAAGACTGAATCCGTTTCGCAGTTAGAAAACACTACTGTTTTTGCCCCCCTGTGACCTGCATAATCGATTTACAGTATACTGAATATAAGGGCTGATACAGGATCCATTACCCATCTAAGCACAAATCATGCTGTGTTACTGGCGCTTGCTCTGCAGCACTCCCCTCCAGTCGTCGGCCCAGGACTGAAGGCGTCTCTGGGACAGGTTTGGCGGCAGGTGCTTGTTGTGGCAGGCAGTGAACAGGACATGCTCCCAGGACGGATTGGGCTCCACACCTGCAGCAGAAACACAAAGACGTCGGTCCTCCAGAGCGCATTACGTGTGATGTGGGTAAAGCAGGCTCGTACTCACCGAGGATATCAGGTTTGTCATCGATGAGGATGTCTCCGGTCACTATGGTCTTGTCTCTGGTCAAGATGATCTGCTCCAGGAACTCGGAGCCCAGATGTTTCTCAACCCAGGCATACTGGGGGACAAACACACTTCACTAGACGAAGCCGCACTGAAATATGGTTGTGTGTGTGTGTGTGTGTACAGCATATTGGGTAAAAAAAAAATTTAATCTTCACTATAAGCTTTAAATTGCTGTTAAATAAATCATCAGTAAAAAGGGATTTAAAAAAAACTATATTCTATATAATATCTTACTTTCACCAAACTCCCAGCAATGGGATTGCTTCAATTATGTTTTATATAGAAATGTATATAAACTACATAAAATAAATAATAATTAAAAAAAAGGCTGAACATGAACACAACAATAACAGACGAGCAGAAAGAAGCAAAACACAATAATAATAATAAAACATACAAACACACACATAAAATGATGAATCTAACATTAACTTATTCAAATCCGGAAATAAATAGACAGTTACAGGATTTTGACAAATTCCAAGAAAAGTTATTTTGTAAGACGAATAAGAAATATGTCAGACTCTGCACTAATTAAGTCAACGAACATACACTGATCAAGTGAAATTGAGCAGCAATTCTATTCAAAAAAGAAACGATAGTATATTATGTCAAACTAAATGATTAATTATAATTTATTGTATTTATTATCAATGATTTTGTCGCCCAAAAATATAAATTTTAATCCTATTCATCAGGCATTCAAGAGGTGTGTGCATTTAATTTTGAATACATTTATATAAAAACAAAAATGGGTCAACATGTATTTTACTGTGTCCTTGTTACATAAATAAGTACCGAGTAATATGAATAAACACCATGTACTTACTATATGTTCACTGTTTTTAAGAAATGAATATCATGTCGCTGACCTTGAATAGTGGTCTCAGACTTTGGAACCCATTATACACAATCAATAAATAACCCAATCAGACCAAAGTCCATCAATAAATACAGTTCAACCTCAGTTTAAGCGAACTTACCTTTTCATACGGACAGTAGCTGTAATGCTTTATTGGACTGGTGCAAATGAAGACATCTGTACTGGGTGAAGGAAAGAGAAACTAAGCAAGAGTAATAATATATGCAAACTAAACATTTGCTCAAGGCAGATTACTAGCTGTGCTGTTATGCAGCGTGAAGTAGTTCATCTGAGACTGTCTCTGACTGTACTTCACTGTGACCGTCACACAAACACTTCAGATTAGCATGAAATGAATCACAGAACTAGTACAGCAAGACAATGTCCCACAGACACCAGCTGGTTGAACTTACTTCTCCATCTCGGACATCTCCTTCACCGCCTCCACTCCTCCGGGAAGAGGCTCCAGGTCAATGAAGAAATTTTTGGACTCCCAAATGCTGATGGCCTTTTCCTGCAGTCAATGCAAGCTTTGATTATCGTCATTCAACATTAGGGATGTTCATTCTTATTACGAGTAGTGACCAAAATGATCACGGTATTGTTGAAATGTGCTGGAAATGTAAAAAAAAACACTGATGCATAAATCACTAAACCAGGTTTTATACATAAAATCAACAAACCACCAATAAAATGACTTTTTGTTCGCATAATCACTAAAACAATAACGTCACAATGATGTCCTGGTTTTAAATGAAAACATGACTGACAATAATTTATCTAATAGCATGCTCAAATATCTAAAGCTTTGAAAAACCTCACATTTCAGCCTTTAAATAAAGAAAAGGGTTAAATGATAATTGATTAATAAATTATGTATTTTATCTGCTCCATAAATAATTTTAGATACTTTTATCTGAATTGTTCTAATGTGTAGAATCACACACACACACACACACACACCTCAAGCGCCGATTTAGCAATACATTTTAAAATGTTATATACACACACAATCATCATCTTTATATCAATAATCGTATACTTCTCTGTCGGTTTTAGTTTTAAAATTATTAGTTTTAATTTCGGTTCCATTACGTCATTGTAGTTCATTCCCTTACAGTCTTGAACTTTATGAAATTCAAATACCTTTTTGGTTCAAAGCAAAATTTGTAATGTTGTGATTGACCTCGTAGCTGCTTAGTTATGATGCATATAGTATGCAAATACTACAAATAATATATTATTAAATTAGATATAACATAAAAAACTTTACGTGGCTAAATTAAATAGCATCTCTATTCTGTTTTCTCAGTAAGCAAAATAATATTTGTGGCTATCGCCCTGCTTATTTTTTTTTTCTCTGAAATGATGGAAAATATAAAGAATTAACCTATACTATTTAACAGATTTTTTTTTTTAAATGTACATCAATATGTCCACGTACTGATTTGTTTTGCACCGTTATTGCTTAAAGATACATCCTGCGAAATCTTGATGTAAATAAAACATTTAGCTCTAAATACGTGAAAATATCTAAACATAATTATCTCAAAAATAGCATTCGTTTTCCGACAGGACAGATCCCGTGCCTGAGATCTCGTGGAATCTGAGCTGTCACCCAAACCTCGCGATATTTGTGCGCTGTTGGCGGCTGAGTGAGGGCCCGTCGCTTCTGTACAGGAGAGCTGCTTCTGACGTTTGAATGAAAAACATCTTCCTAAAAGCGCAAAACGATGGCTTCGGCTCTGGAGCAGTTCGTGAATAACGTGCGGCAACTCTCTGCTCAAGGTACCGCCGTTTACACGGTTCGCGAACGCTCAGGCTAACGAATACACGAGCTAACTAGCCTAGTGCTAAAAGCCGTTAGCGCGATAGCATGCTAGTTGTTTATATATATCAGGCAGCAACACATGGCATTTGCTTATCTAAGTCTGTTCGTCCAAGTGGAAATAAAAACCTAAATGCTGCAGAATAAGTACACATCTCGGCTTACACCAGTGGAATGACTGCAGGTGCCATGTTAGCTGAGTCATTTATAAAATATGGTAAAAAAATGCCACCATAACAACACTACTCTGAGTTTCTCTGCCACGTGTAGCCACTTTTCAATAAGAAGGACAGGTTATCGTTATTAAACAACTAAATGTGAGATCTGGATTGCGTGCATATTTGCATTAAACTGATGTGAAATCATGTTTTCATGAATAATGCTGTGTTTCAGGTCAGATGACTCAACTGTGTGAGCTGATCAATAAAAGCGGGGAGCTTCTGGCCAAGAATCTCTCCCATCTGGACACTGTTCTTGGAGCGCTGGACATCCAGGAACATTCCCTCGGGGTTTTAGCTGTTCTGTAAGTTGGTGACTTGTTGATTCACAGCGGATTCATTATATATATATATATATGACATATAATCTAACCTAGTAAAGCTGTAGACTAGTTCAGACTAGTTCACAGCTGTCTGTAATGCGTCACGAACAAAAACACCATGTTTCTGAGCACGGTACCATGGTATTACCATGATTCTGGGCATGGAGTTCAGTGAAGCTCTTATATCGCTAACACTGTTATGATTCTGTGTGTATTTACCACACATTCTATGGTATTTACACACATTTACCTCAGATTACCACAGCAGTGGGTCACGTGACCTGCACTATATGAATCACATTCACCATAAAGCTAAAGCCTTTCTCTCTTACACACTCACTCTCACACTCTCTCACTCACTCACAC
>NW_015505385.1:722824-738738 GCF_001515645.1 Sinocyclocheilus grahami
TCTCACACACACACACTCACTCTCACACACACACTCACTCTCACTCACACTCACACACTCTCTCACACTCACTCACACACTCTCTCACACACTCACTCACTCTCACTCACTCACTCACTCACTCTCTCACACACACACACACTCTCACACACACACTCACACTCTCACTCACTCACACACACACTCACTCACACACTCACTCACTCACACACTCACTCTCACACACACACACACTCACTCACTCACACACTCTCACTCACTCACACATTCACTCTCTCACACACACTCACTCACACACTCACTTTCTCACACACACACACTCACTCACTCACACAGAGAGATAAACTCACATCCATCCGTGTCCTCCTGCGAGTCCTGCAGCAGAGAGAGATCTGGAAAACACAACACAATCTGTGTGTGTGAGGGAGAGAGACAGTGTGTTTAGTCATGTGTTTTAATTGTATTGCAGGTTTGTGAAGTTTTCCATGCCAAGCATCCCTGATTTTGAGACCCTGTTTTCCCAAGTCCAACTCTTCATCAGCACCTGCAATGGAGAGCACATCCGATACGCCACAGACACATGTAAGAATAAACATAAACGCATTCTTTTCATTGTGCTGGTTATAATCTGTGCTAATATGTTGTGTTTTATTCCTGCGTACAGTTGCTGGTCTGTGCCACCAGTTGACAACCGCCCTTGTAGAAAGAAAACAGGCAAGTGTCTCTTGATCATTTTGGAGTTGTTACCTTTACATGATAAAGCTGACATTAAGTTCTCTTTTACTTTACAGCCTTTGCGTGGAATAAGTATAATTAAACAGGCCATAGACAAGATGCAGATGAACACAAACCAGCTTACCTCAGTGCATGCAGACCTGTGTCAGGTGAGTCAACTATTAGATTTAAGAGCTGTGAAAAACCGGGAGGATGTCATTTGGTGTCCTTAAATATTTATTGCGTTGTTACAGGTAATTAAAGCAATAGTTCACCCAAAAATTTGCTGAAAACGTACTCGCACTCAGGCCATCTGAGATGTAGATGAGTTTGTTTCTTCATCAGGTTTGGAGAAATGTAGCACTGCATCAGTGTCTCATCAATGGATGCTCTGCAGTGAATGGGTGCCGTCAGAATGAGAGTCCAAACAGCGGATAAAAACATCACAATAATCCACAGCACTCCAATCCATCAGTTAACATCTGGAGAAGACAAAAGCTGAAACAAATCCAGCATTAACACGTTTTTAACTAAAATACATGATCCATAATCACGCTTCCTCCAGTGAAAAAGTGGTCTGAATCAGGAGAGAAATCTGCACCGTTTGCAAGCCAAAACAGCTCTAAACAAATATGTGGCTGGATTTTGATGTGAGAGACTACAGGAGATGCACTTTTCCACTGGAGGAAGTGCTATTATTTATTATGGACTCCTATATTAGCCCTAAGCAACAGTTTGAAGTTAAAAACTTCTTAGTGACTGATTTGTTTCTTAAAAACACTCAGCTTTTGTCTTCTCCAGATGTTAACTGATGGACTGGAGTGCTGTGGATTATTGTGATGTTTTTATCAGCTGTTTGGACTCTCAATCTGATGGCACCCATTCACTGCAGAGGATCTTGTAAGCAACTACACAGTTGCTATAACACTGTATTATTTGAAAATAATTGTGTTATTTTATATAGAAATAAATAATGAGGTGAATCTTGTGTAGTACCAGGAAATCCCCTCAAAATATTAACGAATAAATATTGAAAATGTAGCCCAAAAGTCTTTTGACCACAAATGTGATCCCAGAGGCTGAAACGGTCTTGATCGTTTGATGTTTATTGTGTAACTAATGCTTTGGCCCTATGTTTACAGTTATGCCTCTTAGCAAAGTGCTTCAAACCTGCAGTCCCGTTCCTGGAGTTAGACATGATGGATATTTGCAAGGAGAACGGAGCCTTTGACGCAAAGCACTTTCTATGTTTTTACTACTATGGAGGCATGATCTACACTGGTCTGAAGAACTTTGAACGGGCGCTGTATTTTTTTGAACAGGTATTTATTTTTTTTGTACAGTTTTACATATGCTAATGCTGAGACAGTATAGCTAAAATCTCTATATGCTGGCCTTTTGGTGATTTTCAATATCTGTTCAAAATTCTATATATATGTCATTTTTATTTATTTATTTATTTTTTAAAATAATTTTACTAAACCGCAGTTACAGCCTAGTATATTCCAAATGTTTAATGTAGAGGGTCTCTATAAGAAGTTGAGGGTTGCTATATTTCTCCTCCCAATTCATAAATCAACATGTCATCTCATCAGTCACATGGTCCGAATTTTCCCGCTCTTGCAGAGTATAATTTTGGACATGATTTCTATAACAAGAATATGATCAATTTGACAATTGATTGGAAGAAACGTTTCAAGCAAGAAGATTCAAACACACGCATACTAAATGAATATGAACCCTTAAGCTATTCGATAGTTATTAAAAAGACCTACAGAATAAGTGATTAGAACATGATAGTCAAATGTGTGGGTTACAAACATGATATGGAGTTAAGCAATGGACTGATATTCATTTAAAAGTCCTTTTGAGTACATTTTGGTGCATCTGTAAAAGACCCTCAAATCATAAAAATCTACTTAAAAATAATCTAGGCATGTTATTCACGAAATGAACATTAACATTTAATCATTTTAAGTTTTATGCATCACAATACATGGTAAAAAATAGGGTTGCAAAAAGGTGGAAAATTTCCAGTAAATTTCGGGAACATTGCAAAAATTTTGGAAACTTTCCAGGATTTTTTTTTTTATACTCCAGGGATTTTTGGAAAGTGTCCGGAAATGTTCCACCCCTTTGCAACCCTAGTAGTAAACAACAGTATTTACCCACATACTAAATCATTTTATTACATGCCATATCATTAATTGATGGCACTAATGAATCAGAATTGATTCATGGAGATGAACTGATTCACAAAAATGAATCAAATACTCTTAATGAAACCCTAAACTAGGCATGTTTTCAGTAAATGAACACTAATATTTAATCATTTTGAGTTTTATGCATCAAAATACATGGTATTAAACAACATTTACCAACATACTAAAACATTTGACTGCATCAAAAAGATTTGATTTGATTAAATATCATTAAGTGGTAGCACTAATGAATCAGAATTGATTCACTGAGATGAAATGATTCACGAAAATGAATCAAATTCTGTTTTTGCTGTTCAAGTCTTAATGACCAAATAAAAAGCACATCAAAATCATTGTAATATTCACAATTAATATTTGACATTATGAATGCATCTGGTTTATATCTATTGAATAAGCATGCATTTTGTGCTTTGTCTATTTTCAGGCAATAACCACTCCGGCGATGGCTGTCAGTCACATCATGTTAGAAGCATACAAGAAGTACATCCTGGTGTCCCTCATTCTTCATGGCAAATTACAGCAGCTCCCCAAATACACATCACAGATCGTGGGCCGCTTCATCAAGGTGAGTGTTTCTGCCTCGACACCGTGGCATTGGATTGACTGTAAAGACCCCGTGAGCTCATCATGTTTTCTGTGTGTGTGTTTGTGATGTAAAGCCCCTCAGTAATGCTTACCACGAGCTGGCTCAGGTCTACGCCACCAACAACCCCTCCGAGCTGCGCGCTCTGGTCAACAGACACAGCGAGACGTTTGCACGAGACAACAACACCGGCCTGGTCAAACAGTGCCTGTCCTCGCTCTACAAGAAAAACATTCAGAGGCTCACCAAGGTCTGAACTTGCACTAATGACATGTTCTGCATGTATTACAGCAGTGTACTGTCAAGAGATTAACTTCTTCAGTCTAATTCATTACATGATGCGCTGATTCATTCATTGCAGATTAATTGCACATCAGTTTGGGCTGAGAAATTACCCCAAAAGATAATTTAAAGTCATTCTTGTGGTAGACATTAGACAATACAAAAAACGTAGCTTTAGAAATCAACACTTTGCTTCAGTATAGACTTCATTGCACTCTAGGGCTGCTCGATTATGGCAAAAATCATAATCACGATGATTTTGGTCAGTATTGTAATCACGGTTATTTAACACAGTTATTAGTGGTGTCGTATGACCAAAACGTAATACGAGTGATTAATTTAAAAAGAGCAATATATATCAAACATACACTTTCTGTAACTAAGGTTGCTATGAAATGTACATTTTAGAGAGCAGCAAAATATCAGAATACTAGGTCCTCAAGATAAAAGTCCTCAAAAATTCTTGAAAAATAAATAGACAGCCATACAAAAAAGCAAAGGTAAAAAAATAGAAAAGGATACAAATGAAATACAGTGCTTTAAGTTTTTTTATGCAAGTATTAGGTAACAGCCTGCTACAGAAATTGAATAATCAAATGTAAAACAAAACAGCATAGTCTTCACCGTAAGAATTAAACTACTTTAACTCAAGGAGTTTAATTCTTACGGTGAAGACTATGCTGTTTTGTTTTACATTTGAGAAGTGAGTGATTTTCTCTGTCTTTTGCTTGATTAATATTACAGACGGCAGAAGGAATATTACCTGCTGTCGCTTTAAGAGCCGCACGGATCCAATATACTGTTACACACGTGTTTTCATTCTCAACTGTTTATGTTCACGTAATCACCAAGCGCCGCAGTTTTGTGTGTATTTGTCGCGCATTTTAAGCTAAAAGTTTGCATGTCCGTGTTCTGTTCCGTGTCGGAGCGCATGCACAGAACAGCGCAAGTTCTATTTCATGCTTTTAAAAACACGGAACAAGTCCAATAATGTGAAAATCACATGATTTTGCTGATTTGCACAATAAGTTTGGGCTTTTATGGAGGAGCGAAACCGGAGTGGAGCGGAATGGGATGCAATAATTGTGTAATCTCGATTATTGGATTTTCATAATCGTTGTAAGTAGAAATCGAAACTTTTCGGTTAATTGCACAGCCATATTACACACTACGCTACAATGGCATATAAGGGTTTTTATGAAGTGCCATTTAGGTATATTTACACAGACTGTTCAGCAATTAGAATTGCAAAAATAATGCTGAGATTAATGAGTTTTAAATATTCCTGTTTTTGTTTTTTAAATGAGTATTGAAATATGAAATGTGGCGGCGAGTTACTGTCTTAATGAGTGAGTCATTCATTCAACTGATTCGTTCAAACAAGCCATTGAATCATTTGATTCACTCCATTTATTAACAACCAAAGATTGATTGATGGAACAGTTCGGCTGAAATTGAGCAAAACTGGTAATATTGTCTAAAATGTAACACAGTGTTAACTATTGAACTGCTGTATTAAATCAATATCACGTTTGTATATCGTGCAGATATTCGGGAAAAAACAGCACTCTTGCTGGTGGGATGTTTCTAAACTCTATCATATGACAAATACAAGAGCGTAATTTTTTGCGCTCATATCTTGAATTTTAGGCTCATAAAACTGCATTCTGATAGGCTTCATCACGCAGTCATGTTCATCAGATGTGGTTAGATGCATTCATTTGAAACTTTTAATTTTGTTTCATAATAAATCGCACAATTAACACGTTAAATCGACAGCCCTAATTATTATTTTTTTTGGTTTGACCAAACAGAAACGGTAATCTCTGTTCTTGTGATTGACAGACGTTCTTGACATTATCCTTACAAGACATGGCGTGTCGAGTTCAGCTCTCCGGCCCTCAAGAAGCTGAGAAATACGTCCTACATATGGTATGAACTCAGCCTCATCATGACATATAGATGTGTTTTACATCCCAATCCCTGGACGTTTTATATGTGAGCCTGCAGCACAAAAGCAGTGTTAAGTCGCTGGGGGATATTTGTAGCAATAGCCAACAATACATTGTATGGGTCACAATTATAGATTTCTCTTTTATGCCAAAAATCATTAGGATATTAAGTAAAGATCATGTTCCATGAAGATATTTTGTAAATTCCCTACCGTAAATATATCAAAACTTAATGTTTGATTAGTAATATGCATTGCTAAGAACTTCATTTGAACAACTTTAAAGATGATTTTCTCAATATTTAGATTTTTTTGCACCCTCAGATTCCAGATTTTCAAATAGCTGTATCTCAGCCGAATATTGTCCGATCCTAACAAACCATACATCAATGGAAAGCTTATTATTCAGCTTTCAGATGATGTATTAATCTCAATTTCGGAAATTTTACCTGGATATGCCTGGTTTTGTGCTCCAGGGTCACATATTCAACATTTGAGGTTTGTTGGTGCTCAAATCTTTCCTCTCTCATCTCTCAGATCGAGGATGGAGAGATTTATGCAAGTATTAACCAGAAAGATGGCATGGTCTGTTTCCATGACAACCCTGAGAAATACAACAACCCTGCGATGCTCCACAAAATCGACCAAGAGGTTTGTAATGATAAAACAGTGCTTTTCTTCACTCAGTGCTAGTGTACAAGAGAACGAGACCATGACGCCTCACGTTAAACACCAGAGAGCAACATGCATGACATATTTACAGCCCCATTATTTGTAATCTTCTTAATCATTAATATTTCAAGGACATTTGAGAGAAATATTAATAACATACATAGAAAACTCAATATATTATATAATAGTCAACAAATAATAGTCAGAAGATCATAAAAAGTTAATAAACACAAAGATAATAAAATGTTGTTTATCATATAATAAAATATTATAAATACAGTAAATATATTGTAATATTGTAAAACAGTAATATTGTCAGATTATAAAAATTTTAAATGATCGTTTTTTATTTATTATAATATAACAATAATATAAATACAGTAATATTGTGAAAAATTACAATTTAACAACTATTAATTCCTATTATAATATAATAAAATAATATTATAAATACAGTAAAAAAGTAATATTGTGAATTAAAATTTTAAATAACTTTATTTTCTATTTGCTTTATTGTAATATAATGAAGTAAATATATTATTGTAAATACAGTTATATTGTGTCAGATTATTAAATTTTTAAATGATTGTTTTTTTATTTATTATAATATAACAATAATATAAATACAGTAATATTGTGAAAAATGACCGTTTAAAATAACTATTAATTCCTATTTTTTGTTTTATTTGTTACAGCAATAAAATAATATGAATATATTACAAATACAGTAAAACAGATGTTGTGAAATGTTATTACAACTTAACATTTATTTAATATTCTATATATATTCTAAATGAATCATTAAAAGGGTCATATGATGCTTTTTTAAAGATCATTATTTTGTGTATTTGGTGTAACAGAATATGTTGATACAATACATTATTTTTCAAATACTGTACATTATTGTAGGTCCTCTATGCCCCGTCTCTTTGGTTTTGAGACTTTAGTCTTTGCAACTTCAGGGATCTTATCTATGCACAATCAGCTTGTAACACTCCAAAGAGAAAGAAGAACTTGAAATCGCATCATATGACCCCTTTAAAGCTGTGGTGTTCAAAATGCAATTTAACTCTCATAATACGCTGCAGGTATTAGGAGTTTGAGAAATGGAAAATATTTCAGATTGTGCACTTGAAATGCAGTATAATGTTTATGCACCACTGCATTAATGATGGTCGTTTTGTAGTGTTATCTCACTGATATCTGTCCTGATGCAGATGCTGAAATGTATAGAGGTAGATGAAAAACTGAAGTCCATGGATCAAGAGATCACTGTAAACCCCCAGTTTGTGCAAAAGGTACTAGTCTGAACAAGCTCATGAATCATCAATCCAATTACAGGCTTCTAAAGGACGAGCTTTTATAAGCTGTGTTCTGTGTTTCAGAGTATGGGAATGCAAGAGGATGACGTCGGCAGCAAGACGTCAAGCTACTCTTGAGACCGTTGGGCGGATCGCTGCTTTGCTCACGTCCCCTTCCTCACCCCAAAGCTGGAAGACCTTCATTAAAGAGCAAAATCAGTTGGACTATATCGGAGGAAAACATAAATGTGTGGAATGATCTTTTTTTTCTGGTTCTGTCACAGCGCACCGTAATCAACAACTTGTTTTTGTCAGTGTTTATTTATCAATGCTTGGTTGCATCATTTATGGTCATACAAATAAAGATACTGGACGTCTTTGTTCAAAACAGTTGTGGAAATTGCATTTGTATACTTTACATTGTCTTTATTGCAACCCCACAGAATGAAATAAAGAAACCATCATTTAAACAACCCGTGCAGACAGTGGAATATTATACCGTGTGTTCTCATCTCTAAAATGCATCTTCTCCGTTTAGTGCATTGACATTCATGTGATCTTTCCACGGCTCAAAGACTGACAGCTTCTCTAATTTCATGCTCTTTCACCCAAAGACGGTCTCAAGCTAACCCAATAATGCGTCGGTTGATCGAATGTTTTCTTCAGCCCGGAGCCGAACGTTCCTGCGGTGATTCAGCAGAAGCCTCTCTAGAGGTTTCTCATGTTTTGGGCTTTACCGTAAATAGATAACTCATCAAATCCCTAGAAACTACTGCTACTGGTGCCTGGATGTCACCAAAACGGGGTTTAAAATTTGTTTTAATTATGGGAATATTGCCTTGTAATATTTAAAAGCAATTTATTTTTGATTTTGGGGTGTCATTACCAGTGTTGGGCGTTACAAGTAACGCGAGTTACAAGTAATCAGATTACTTTTTTTCAAGTAACTAGTAAAGTAATGCATTTTTAATTTACAAGAGAATATCTGAGTTGCTTTTTCAAATAAGTAACGCAAGTTACTTTTTGTTTCCAATTTATTGATTGACAGTTCTGGTGTTGCCATGGTGACAGAAATTAGATGTTACTGTAGTTCTAAAAAATAATGCAACTTAGAATATGACGCAAACCTGCAATAATTAAATGTTAAACAACACAAATATGCTTTATGTATTTAATCCCATTCTATTAACTTCTGAGCTTCGATGATGCAGTTCAAGCGTACTAATCAGCACAAATTACTCTAGACGAACATCTGTGTGTCTTTGTTTATTGCTGAAGTGTTGAAATGTCTTCTTCTGTATTCTACTGTACTTTCCCTTCAGCCTGAGGCGCATTCACTTCACTTTTGGTGTGAAAGGCTTTTATATTTGCCAAAAATATAACTTTTTTATTTTAAAAACAAACAAGCAAGCCCTGTCCAGATTTAAAAAGTAACGCAAAAGTAACGTAACGCACTACTTTCCACAAAAAGTAACTAAGTAACGAAATTAGTTACTTTTTTATGGAGCGACGCAACATTGTAACACATTACTTTTAAAAGTAACTTTCCCCAACACTGCTGATTACTCAATTACATGAATCTTGTTATATTTCTAAACATTTAATTTGCAATGATCCCGTGTTGTTCGTGAGAGGAAAGTCTCGTGTCGCTGCCAAAATATATCATAAAACTGATGTTTGTCTCGTTTAATAGGGTTCGTTCCTTACAATATTATTTATAAACAAGTTATTAAAGCTATCAGAGAGGAAAGTCTTATATTCCACATAAGATCATAAAAGTGAGGGTCGTCTTGGTCAATTTTATTGAACTTACATGTAATATAATTTATAAACAATTTGTTTAATTATTATTTTGGGGTGTTTCTTGTTGTCTCTGCCACATCACATCATAAAGTCTTGTTAAATTTAAATTTTACTGAGGCTTCATTTTCTTGTATTATTGTTTACAAGCAATTTATTGATGATATCGATGTGTTTCTTGATTTTATAATATATTGTATAGTCACTAACGCGTTAGAGCATACAATTGAGATTTGTGTTACATTTCAATGCATCTATTTTGTGTAATACATCTTATAAACAATTAATTATTGGAATGTTGAGACATTATTCTTGCATCCCTGTGTCACTATTAGACACCGTTACATTTCATATAACTACTGTAATATTAATTATAAGCAATTCATTAAAGATCTGAATTTTTTTGAGAGGTATGCTTTATATTCTCGTGTCTAAATTTGATAATAAAATTGAAGTTTGTGTTATTAAATTTCAGTTTAGCTGCAAACAGGCTTGTTTTTATTTAAGCAAAACATATGTGCATGACAAAAGTGTCACTCATATGTACAACAACACAGTTTTTAACAGCATTGGTGATGTCTAGTTTCCAGCTGTCTATCCAACCAGTCCTTATTAAATATTCGGCTTCCGTTTGCATTAATATTTACTTGAACGCAGGTAGACATGTGGACCGTGTGTTTTCTACTTGAATGACATAACCAACAAGAAAAGAACGGCCGACGCGAGGCGCGACGCAGCCAATCACAGGCGCTCCCAGTCTTTGAAAAAAGACAAGCGGCCGCGCCAGCCAATCGCATTTGAGAGTTCTCGAAAGCGGGCGGGAGTTTAACGGAAATGGCACGGGCGCTAGCCAATCGCAGCCACGGACCGCAAGCCATCCGCCAATCAGCGTTTAACCTCGCCCGCCCACGGTGCTCCGTTGAATTCCATCGCCGTCCATTAAAACAGCAGACTTGGAAAATACAATATCAAAGCGAGCTCAGTTTTACCTCAGGCTTGCGTGCTTAATTCTCGTCAGGGATGGCATTTTCATGCAGCGAGGGTATCGAGAAACGCTCTCCGCATGTGTAAGACACGCATTTGCTGTGCCTGGCAAAACGGAACAATTGGTGGATAACGTTAATTCTCCTCGTGACTTCAGTTGAGCTTATTTCATCGCCGGAATACAGGACCTCGGATGTGGTTTGTGTCATGAGTCCCGCAGGGTGCTCCCATGTGAACGGGTTCAAAGTGGACAACTGGAAGCAGAATCTGCGGCTCATATACCAGTGCTTTGTGTGGAGCGGCTCTGTCGAAAAAAAGAACCATTGATTCGTTATTTAATTTGAATGGGCAAAGTGTTCGAAAGAACCGATTCACGATTCTTTTTTCAAAAGAACTGATTCAAGTCTGAAATGGGTCATAGTTCCATCACTTTTCTGTGATGGCAAAGCGTGGGGCATCAGACGACGGCTTAATAACTAACTATCCTCACCGTCTCCCTCTGAAAACAAAGAGTTATCTTGAAATGTGCATCATGATTCATTCGAATCAAATGTGACCCTCCGTCTCATTGTGCTTTCTTCTGAAAGAAACGCAAGTCTCGCATGCTAGCCAGGTTAATACGTCGAATAAATGACTTTATAAAGCCATTTTTTCTAAAAGTGTCCATTATCTTTTGAGTCAAATTCTTACGTTTAATCAGGAATTAGAATAAGAAGACATTTGGGCTGTTACCGAGCAAATTAAATCAACACAGAAGCTGCATCTGAAGCTGCATTTAGATGTGTTTACACACTGTTTAATGCAAGACATGAATGCATTTAACCTGCAATTACAAATGCATAAATAATGTTTTGATATATTAAACATAAAACGTTGAATACTGATGTTTGAAATTATTTAAAACATGAAAGAAAAAGCCGAAATGGGAAATTAAAACCGCCAGCAGGTGGCAGCAAATCACTGTTAATAAGCGAGTCATTGCGATCGAACCGAATCATTTAAACGAGTGATTCATTCAGGAACGAAACACCGTCGTGTTGCTCAGAGACGCAGAACAGCGCTGTGGCTGTATTCGGGATGATTTTTGTTGGCGAAATAGAGCAAAAACAAGCAATATGGCGTCTAAAACGTACGTCTCTTAATTAACTTATTGTTTATTGAATTCAACGTCACATTTGTAATCAACGGCACTCTTCGTGTGAAATTGAATAACTATATGAGGTGGTATAAATATATAAATTTTCTGCCGTCATGTCTTGAATTTGTGATCATTCTAAGTGCATTTTAATAGCCTGAATCATGCAGTGAAAGAACACACTCTAAATGCGCACGCGCACTAGTCTAGACTTCACGTAATGCATGCGTGCGCTCTGTAGGGATGTTTTGAATGGTTTTTGCAAAATACTCGATAATGTCAAATCGCACATCGTTAAAACCACAATTACGATATATATCGCACACCCCTAGTAATACGTTAATATAGGGTGAACGGCGTCATGTTGCATCTGGTTCACTCAGGATTGCACGACTCATTGGCACAATTGAGGTTTATGAAGGATGATGTTTTCTTACTGCATTGTGTTTTATGCTTATGCTTTAAGAAGGTGGTGTTACTTCTAGCTTAATTAATCACAAATCATTCTTATCTAGCCTATAATCCAGGCACATAAACACTCAAAGGTCAAATTTGGTGAGTTTTATTTCACTGCACGCAAGTTGTTATTATTGCACATGATTGTTCTGTACACTCTTTGAAATCCAATTCTCTTTTGTAAACCGTAATTTGGTTTGTTACACCACATCTGACCTATTAGACACGCCCGCTATTCTCATGTTTATTTAATGCCACGTTTAGGCATGCACAATGTACAGTAAGAAGGATTTTGCCCATCTTAGGTCACATTTAGCATGCCGTACTGATGGTAAGTTCTCAGAAACCAGATCTGGATCTGTCGAGCACAGGTGGGAAAGCGACCGGACTCGCCTCTCATCCGTCCAGTCGTTCCCGTGAAGAGACAATAGGAATATGAGGAGCTCAGTAAATGCTAGAGAGGCTTTCTGCCAGCGCGGCTCTAGTCCATCCCATCCCCCTGCTGCAGAACAACACATACTGTGTGGTGAAGGCCTTTGGATGCATTTGCACCAGTGCATCCAAACCTGCTGAAGAAGTGCCATATAAATGGCATTACTTCGGTTAGGTTTAGGATTGCATTTATTAAAGATAGGGTAGGCGATTTCGAAGAGGTTAGCAATAGGGGTGTGCGATATATGATACCTATTTTAATGATATTTTGCTGAGCGTGTTATTTTGGCAGGTTTAGGACTGCCGTGGACAGCTGACTCCCAAAGCTTTTGATGTTCTTCATATTCTGTGCGGTGGTTAGTTTGCGGGAGTAGCAGAAATGAACTTTTCCAATAAGTTTAAATTGGTTTTTACATTTTATGGGCATTTTTACCTTTTATAAGACCATTTTTTCTAACCTAATTAAATGTATGGGTTGTCTCTTGTGTCAGAGTCTTAAATTTAATCAATAAATTCAAATAGTAAGACACTATAGCGCCAAATTAAATCAGTATCAACAACATTTGTTTGTGTGCATCTGAAGTGGCATTTAGATGCATTTACACAGACTGTTTAATGCAGGACATGAATGCAATTAACCTGCAGTTACAAATGCATAAATAATGTTTTGATATTAAAAAATATATATTTTTGAAAAGATTTTGGGGAAAAAAAAGGAAAGTATACTTTAAATATAAACCTAAAATCGCCAGTAGGTGGCAGCAAATCACTGCATGAGTGAGTCATTGAATCATTCATTCAACCGATTCGTTTACACTCTTAACTAATTCAGTAATTAAACAGCAACGCAAAACAGTCCTGCTGTGGCTTTTTGTAACTATTTTTGTTGACGAAATAAAGCAAAAACAGGAACCATTGTGTATAAAATGTAAGTCAATGTAATATTAACCTGTTTATTAGACTATTTTATAAAGTCTATCACATTTGCAATTGATAGTTTTCACGTGACGTCACACGCTTATATAGGAACGCCCACCTGGAGGGCAAAACAAAGCTTTGCTCCACTGACCGCCAGTTATTTTTACGCAGATTGCATTAAGTAGTAATTGTAGTAAAACGCAGATATTAAATGGCGAAATTCAGTAAACACCTTATTGACGATGTGTATATTTTGTACAGGCAAGACTGAACCCAGAATATAAACACAATGTGCAAAGTTTCACATTAAATGGGTTCCCATAGAAAACCATTATAAGGAAAACACTGAACCATTAAGTGGATTGCATTCATATTCCGGCCTCATCTGCTTGCCTATGTAAACTACGCATCATTAATATAGTGATTACTGAATTTGATCTTTTAATATTACTGTTTTAAATATGTTAAGGCACTTTAAGTGTTTGTACAATGATTTGTCGCATTGTTTAATGATTGAAATATTGCCGCGCGTGCTTAATATGGATTGCAAATGGCCAAAACTTGCATTTTGTTCACATACCTTTGTTTTATTCTTTTGAGAGGTGATCTAAATATTTGCGGCTGTGAAACGGATGGAAAATTGACAGGCTTGTGCTGCAGTTCTATGGTCTTTGGATATTTGCTGATATTTGGAGAAAAAACTCTGCTCTTTATGTGATATTAAGTATATATCAGATTAACTATATCTAGGCTAAATATATTTGAATAGACTGAATCACGCAGTGAAAGCGTGAACTCTAAATGTGCTCATGCAGTCGTCTAATCTTCATCTCATTGTGTATGCATGCAGACAGTCTCTGAGCGTGTTTTTGTTTGTTTTTTGCGATATACTCGATAATGTCAAATCGCTTATCGTTTAAACAACAATTGAGATACCTCAGATTTTCCTGCCCTAAATGTCTCTCACAAATACGGCAAACTGATTGGTCGCTTCGCTTGTCAATCAAGCAGTCTCATCCCGTCTAAGTGGGCGGTTCTTGTCAAACATATGCAGAAAACAAATACGAGGCCTGTCCTTTACATCTAGCAGTCTGGGTTCAGATTACCCGTGCAGTTTCACTAAGGTGGGTAGACGCCATTGAACGCAGTATTATTAGCTGCAGTATTTTAAGTCGGCACAACTGATGAGTGTTTGTTGTATAGTGAGTCAGATTACATGGATTATTCTGGATGCTCTCCTTCCCAGTCTCCTGCAGTCCTGAATCAGTAGATTCAAAGATTGCAATTGAGTTTGTGTGTTTGCACCACCATTCTTGTGACTTACTATAAATATGTGAGCTGTTATATCATGTGACGACACCTCACGTCTCGTTCCGTTTTACCCGACACTGATCCTTGCCGAGCTGCTTTATGAATTTCACGTAGATGACGGTGTTTGCTTTGCGCTAACAGCAAGTGAACAGATTCATTACATATGCAGGAACGCCTGCGGGTGTTTTCATTTATTTATTGTATGTGCTTGTGTTCACCTAAGCTTAGCTTCACATCTCTGGCCCGGTTTATGCTGCTTTTTGCCTCGGATCATCTCTGAAGTGGGCAGAGATAACTAAGGCTGTAAGCAGGTCTAAATCGCTTTTTGATCTGATCACTGAAATCACATTTGGAGGTGCAGCACATTGCATTTTTTAGTGTGATTTGTACTGATGCGTCACAGACAACGGCAAACATCACATTTAAAATGAAACTATAATGGTAATGATAATAATAATTGTTACGTATGCACTGTAAAAAATCAAAAGTTGAGAACTTAAAAGTTAAAGGCAACCAGCTTCAGGAGGTTTTTGAGTTTTCTCAACGTGTTTTCAGTTTATATAACAAAAAGTTGAGAACTCAAAAATCTGCTGAAGCTGGTTGCCTTTTAATTTTTACGTTTTCTCAACGTTTTTTGATTTTTTACAGTGTGTTTGAGTGTATATTTCTGATATATATATATATATATATATATATGTATATGTATATGTATATGTTATATATGTATCTGTGTGTGTATCATTAATTAAATATAAATTTAAATTTTATATATTTATAGAAATTGGTACCAAGAACCATTAAATTTTACTGGTATTGGTACAGACCAGTGACATTTTGGTGGTATTATAATGTTATTTTAAAAACTTTTTTTTTTTAAATATTTAAAAAATAACTTTTTTACTAAAAACAAAATGTTACAGTGCATGTAATTTTATTTAATATGTATTAGTAAAAATTGTGTTTTTGTATTTATATATACAATATAAAAATAAAATATAAAAATGTATAGAATGTATAAAAAGTGTAATATAAACTACTACTTTATTTTACTTTATATAAAGTAAAAAGTTACAAAAAAGTGTGTGTGGATATATATATATATATATATATATATATATTTTATATATACACAAACACAAAAAAAAAAATACTA
>NW_015505385.1:738816-749062 GCF_001515645.1 Sinocyclocheilus grahami
ATATATATATATATATATATATTATATATACACACACACAAACAAAATAATGCTATTATTAAATTTATATAAAATACGTAATGGGTTTTATTTATTTATTTTTAATTTCAGTCAGAAAAGGTTAATACAAATTTAATACATTCTTTTTTTTTTTACTATAACATTTTACTTATATTAATTTTTTATAATAACAAAATTTCAGTAGTTTTAAAATAAGAGTTAAGTATTGCACCTAAAATGTTATGAAATAATATTTTTGTAATTTTCAATTTACTTTTATGGACTTACATTGACACTACACAATGACGACTTAATTCGTTTCTGTCCATTACGTTTAACTAATGAGCATTTCATACTTAATTTGCCAACAACACGTCAGTGTTAGAATAGCCATTAGTCCGAGGGCCTGGAAACCGGCTTCCTTTTGAGAAATATCACTATTAAAGTTCATTGAAGCCGTGGCACTGATTAACACCGGCCTGTACTGAAGCTTGTCTAATTACCCGTATGGTCTTCATTTACCATTAAAAACTGTTTTTATAGGGCGGCTGCTCCACATCTATTCTACATGTGAAGTTATACAGGCTTCCAGCTCGCCATCAATAATTAATTGAACCACGGGCCTTTGTCATATCGATACACGCCTGTATTTAATATATACGCTTCCACACGTCCCTCCAGAGCTTCAGCAGATCCTTACGGAGAAGGTACGAGTCCGAAGCGCTCGCCAGCAGGCCTCAGAGCAGTTCCTCAAGACATGGAGGATGTTTTAAATCAGGAAGACAATGTGACTCTAGGAGGAAGATAAAGGACTCGTGCTCTGCTACGGTTTTACCAGCTCATAATTCATAGCCTTACAAATGCTTAAACATCGCTTTTGTGACTCGAATACGAATCAAGATCGTTTGATCGTTTTTATCCCAAGATGTGTTGTTCTCGGGTTTTAGTATGCGGTGGAGGAGGGCAGCTTTGTTCAATAAAGATTGCGTTCAAGGCTATACCACAAACTGCAGAACATTGCTGGACTAATAAACAAGAAATAGAGACTCTGACAAAATACCTTTTTCAGAAGCGTAAAAGCAAATATACAGTGCTGGGCGGATTACTTGTAATTTGTAATCAGTTACAGAATACAATTCAGAAACACACATTCAGTAATGTATTCTGACTACTTTGATTACATTTAGGGCCTGTTTACACCTCACTTCATGCATTTTCTCTGATCGGATAGCTCTCAGATCGTGAAAAGACCAAGTGTATACGGCCTCTGAAATGCTTTCGAGACGGATTTAAATCCAATTGTTTAAACCACTTCAGGAAGTGGTCTGGACGAAACTGGACCAGTGTAAATGCATCTGGTTGTTGAAACCACGTATGCAAATTTAACTCCTCTCTAAATGTTAAAATAACAAAATGTGGTTGTACAACAATGAAGTAGTGAGACTAAGTTATCTTACGAGAACACATGATGTGACCAGGTGTAAACAAGCCGTAAGATTACTTTTGACAAATTGATTTCATTCTCTAACAACATCCTGACGTGCATTAAACATTGCGTTACTCCAGGGTTTCCCAAACTGAGTTTCTTTAGAATTGCAGGGGGTTTGAGAGTTGATGAAAAGCACATAATCAAATCATAAAACTGACAAAAAAAAAAAAACTCATTTTAAAATGTAAAAAGTAAAAATAGAAATGTTTAATTTCAGGGGAGAAAAAAAAATTGGGCAATTGTGTGAAACATATGTAATGTAATCTGTAAAAAAAAAGTAACTATAATATGATTATGAGCATTTTAAAGTGTAATGTAATCTAATTACAAGTTCTTATTTTTTTGTAATCTGATGATGTAATCCATATTACGTGTAATCAGTTACTAACCAACAATGTGTATAAAATCTCTAGAAACAGAGAGACAATTTTTATATATCTATATATGTATACATTTCTTATAAAAATGTATAACACTTTTTTTTCTGAATTATTCATCATTCAACATTTTTAATTTCATGTATTATTTTTAAGTAATCTAATTACAAGTACTTAATTTCTTGTAATCTGGTCATGTAATCCAGATTACATGTAGTCCGTTACTAACCAGCAATGTTTAAAAACTAAATGTGATTTTATCTATACCTATATTATATATCTATATACATTTCTTATATAAACTGATAATTGTTCTCATTTTGTTTTGTTTTGTTTTTTTGCTGTTTTTTCTGAATTATTCATTAATCTTTAATGTCATTTCTGATTTTTAAGTAATTTTAATTACTTGCTGCAGCACTTGATGAGTGTTTAATTGCAGAGGAGGGCTGGTCTGTGGGATCAAGTGTAATGATGCTCCGTGTTTGTGCACGCCGTGAACGTCCTTCCCATTCAGAAGCAGTCCTACAGCAGAAGGGGACTCTGGGTAATTGACAGGCCCTCTCCACTAAATTTATCTATACCTATATTATATATCTATATACATTTCTTATATAAACTGATAATTGTTCTCATTTTGTTTTGTTTTGTTTTTTTGCTGTTTTTTCTGAATTATTCATTAATCTTTAATGTCATTTCTGATTTTTTAAGTAATTTTAATTACTTGCTGCAGCACTTGATGAGTGTTTAATTGCAGAGGAGGGCTGGTCTGTGGGATCAAGTGTAATGATGCTCCGTGTTTGTGAACGTCCTTCCCATTCAGAAGCAGTCCTACAGCAGAAGGGGACTCTGGGTAATTGACAGGCCCTCTCCACTAATTGTGTTGTGGTGCTGCCTCCAGGTTTTTAGTATTAGTCTTACACTCCCTGTGCGCTCGCTCGCTCGCTCTTTCTCTCAGCTGATCTCATTTCTTTAGCCTCTAGCAGGCTTATCGCAGTCCAGGCAGCTTAGAGGCGTTCTCATCCCTCATCTGCATGTGTTTGAACTGTCATCCGTCCTTTATCATCCGCGCCTTCCCTCTCTGTCTCTCCTTTTTGTTTCTCCTCTTTCATGTCTCTTGCCTCCCTTGATTCTCCTCATCACCCACATGCCTCCTACTACACTTGTGATCTTGGAAACACAGCAGCGAGCTGGCGATTGGATGCTCGGTTGCCGCAGAAACTGTGAGAGCCGATGTGATTGGCGGGTCGAAACTGATTTAAATAGTCAAGGCCGATCACTGGGGTTATAGAGCGTTATGTAGCTTTCATTCCTAGGCCAAAAACCCAATGTGTGTGTATGTTAAAAATATTGTAATATGTAAAGTGTAAATAAAGTTATTCCAAACAAAGTCTAATTTAAAACACAGAGGTTTAATTGTTTGTCACTAATTGTTCAATTAATAATATATAGTATATGCATTGTTACCCTAAACGAGGTCTGATTTAAATTTTATTTCTATGAAATATTTGAAATTAGACTTTCTTTGGTATAACAATGCATTATACATAGTTGCATTACAAATTCATTTTTTGTGTGTGTGTGTATATACTGTATATGTGTATATACTGTATATATGTGTGTATATACCGTATATGTGTATATCAAGAGGCAACCTCCCGCTCTCTCTCGTGAAACCAACACGGAAGTGACTTGAACTGTAATTCATCGACTGGCCGCTAGAGGCGGGCTCCAAAGGGAGTTAGTCCCATAGACTCGCCGTGTTAAAATGCCCAACTTTACAGCAGAATTATTTTTTTTTTACAGCCTGGTACAAAAAGTGGTTTTGGTCTATATAGCTAATTTTGCCCTTCATGACAGCTGTGAGGGGGTCAATATTTTATAACTCATCCGTTTAAATTATATTAAGGCTTAAAGTTCTGCATAATTAAGGGCGTGGCTACTTGAGTGACGGGTGTATTGCCGCTGCTGACACCGCCGTCGAGCTAGGTGGGCGTGGTTTCAGCAGCCAGCTCCCGCCTCTTTGCCCATTTTCGATTATCTGGGAGTGACTCGCTGCCAAGATGGCGATTGGCCGGCTACGCCCACTTTAGGCTTAAAAAATGCTCTTCGGAAATCTACGGGTGACGTCACGGACACTACGTCCATGTTTTTATACAGTCTATGATAGATATATATGTATGTGTATGTGTGTGTGTATAATAAAAATATTTCAGGGCATTATTTATCTTTTTCGTCTAGTTTATTAAAATAAACAAACTTTAACCATTTTTTTTTTTTTACCATCAAACACTTTTACCATTTAGTATACCTTATTTATCCACAATTATATTTACTATTTTATTTGGATTCATTTTAATTTTATTTATTCACTTTTTTTTTACAATTTTTATCTATCCCTCCTATTATAGTTATTTTGTTTTATTTTTAAATTTATTCCTCCTAATTATTTAATGTATCCCTATTTGATTTTTTGTATTTTAATTTATCCTTTCTATAGTATTTTTATTTTTTATCTGTCCTATTTTGTTTTACATTTTGATGTTGTGTTTATCTCTCCTATTTTAGTTTATTTTTGCGTTATTTATTTTAGTATATTTTGCCTTATTTAATTTTATTTATCCCTCCTATTTTGTTTATTTATTATTAAATTTTTTCTCCATGTTATTTTATATATTTAGAATTTCAGTATTTATTTTTTCCCTTGCAGGTGACTGCAGGCATTTGGTGCCTCGTTGCCATTTTAATGGTTTTCTGTTACAAATGTATGCCAGCAAGCTGCAAAAATAGACACTGTATGTGCGTTCGTGAATGTGGAGCCTGCAGTGGCTCTTGTAGGAGGAAGCTGATCCTTTTTGCCTTGTTCTTCAGCCCCACGCCCCCGTCTCAGATGAGGTCCTGATCAATGCACCATCTCATTCAACATTACAGCATTAACACCAGCAGGAGAGCGCAGAGGGGACCTGCTGATGCTCTCCGTGTAGGATGTAGGACTGTAGGATGAGAGAGAGAGAGTAGGAGACATCTGAGGATGGAGGAGGAGCGGTGTAGATGCAAAGAAGAAATGACGTGTGTAGAGCGAGTCCGAGATGTTCAGAATGAACCGCTAGCGTTCAGTTTACTGCATTAGTGTATGTAGGTGCTTTTACACAGCAGTGTGAAACGTAGCTTGCATATAAGGTTAGATATTCGAGAGTTTTTATTTTTATTATATCTCTTTTTTTTATGTATTTGAAATGCATTTATTTCATGCCAAGTATACATTTACGTATTTATGTTCTTAATAAAAATACCCTGCAATTGTACTTTTTGTATTCTTAAAGTCTGCTAAATTGGAGCAACTAATTTTGTACTTAATGCACTTTAATTGTGTGGAAGTAGTGCTGAAGTCCAACTAAAGACACACTGAAGTATATTTGATTGTGCTAAAGTAGAACTATTGCTAGTATACTTCAGGTGCACTTTAAATATCTCACATTTACAGACTGATATTATACAGAGATCATACAGTCCTCATCAACAGTGACATTAAAACACGTTTTAGGCTTAATATTAAGAAGTGTGCAATGCACTGTAGAGCCTTTTGTACCGTTTACTGCCTACTGTTCTTTAAAAATAGTACGTGAAACTGCATGCATTATGCAATGCTACATGTTGCAGGTTTAATAAAAGCAGTTCTTTTTAATGCAATATAATAAACTGGTGGCTTTTGTCCCACGAGAAATGGATTTAATGCACTGTATTCCCTGTGCTATAATGCACATTTTGGCAGCTTTGCTATTCCTACAGATCATTTGCATACTAGCGCAGTGCGCTGCAGAAGTGTAGTGCACATCAGTGTTTTAGTATCTGGGCGTGGTGAAGCTGTGGATCTGGGTCGAGATGCTCGGCCGTCCGATGAAGCGTTTCGTTATGCTTCCCTATCATAACGCGAGTGGAACTTTTAAATATCATATTGCTGTAATGCTTAATGATATTAGCCTTTATTGCAGCTCGCCAAACCGATAACAGCCCCGTCATTCTCCGGCGATCCCATGAAGATGTTTGTTGCGCTGCTTTGTGTTTTTGCACTGTATCACATGTTTGCAGAGTTCACCTTACCACACGCCTTTCTCCCTCCACGTCTCCGATCAAATTACTCTGATGAAAGACAGGCAATACAAGGCCTTTCCCTTCTCTTTCTCTCTCCGTCACATCTGCTTGCTTTCCGCTCGAATGCATTATACAGAAACGTTAAGGTGTCTTTTGGTTATATTAGCTCTTGACATTCAGGCCGACTTCAGAGAACGGTGGCTTTTCTTTAAATGCGATTGCAGTGAAACCCGGTGCTCCAGATCTGTCTGCGTTCACGCCTCACCTGTCGTTTAGCGCGGTAGGTTGATGCTTATTCTCTGTCATCGGGGAATAGCGGAAGGGGGTCTATACAAAAATAGCTAGTTTGGAGGTAAAAGCAGAGCGAGCTGTTAAAGACTGGATCTGAAACCAGCACTACAGTACTGAAGCATGAAATCATGCTGTTGGGATAGTCGGGCGGTGTGTTGTAATCTTCTGGAGGTTGACTAGTTAAATCTGTTTTCTTTTTTTTTCTTTTTTTGCATTAATATTTCAAGGTGGCATGAGAAACCGAAATTGCAATCGTCTTCTCTGCTGTGATGCATATTCGAGTGAAACCGCTTCTTGAATTAAAAAAAAAAAATTTAGGATGAAACTTGATTTTAGTGTTAATTATAAATGATTAATCTATGCATATATATATTTGTTTTCAGTTCATTTGCACTATATGAATAAAAAAAAGTGCATGGATAAATGGTTTATAATAAACATTGACAATACTGTATGTAATGTTGCAGCTTGTAATTTTTATAGTGAAAATGTTGAGATTAAAAATTGAGGTTATGCCATCAACATTAACAATGTTTAACATTTTTTTTCAAAGTTCTGTTTAATTTATTTGCAATTTTGTTTTTTTGAGCATAGAATAAATATCATACATTTCCCCCTGATTTACAGAAGAGACCCACTAAAATGTCATTCAGTGTAACAATCTCGTCAGGCATATTTACAACAAAAATCAATTTATGACATATTAACAGACTAATTACTTTCACCCCAAATACTAATTAGTTGTAATTTTACATTTTTAAAGTTTGCCACGATCCTAGGTTTTGCCCATTTGTCAGAAATAATTTTTACTCATTTAAAACACAATAAAATTTAATATGCTCCCTTATTGTTTTATATATTTTAATATGTACACGTCAGAATAAGCATGCTGTTTGAATTTTTTACACTGAACGACAATGTAACATTATTTCAACCAAATTTTGACATTTTATTCTCCAAAAACGTATTTGAAACCTTAAAAGTAGACACTTTACTGACATTTAATGTGCTTTCTATGGACATAAAATCACTTTTGTAAATTTCTTTTGACGAGGACGTCTTAACATCTTCGACCCAGTAATATATAACTTATTAATGAATATAATTACTTTTTTATATATATATTTTGCATTATTTTATTTTATTAAATATTTGTTTTAAGTATATTTTTTTTAAACTAAAGTGTAATTTGTTAATTTATATATTATTGTTTAATTTAAAGAAAAAAATGACCATTTTCAGTTTTTGCAGTGTTATTAATATTAAGTATAATACATGGTTTTAAGAATCGTTAAAGTTCATTTATATTAGTGACATTGGTAGTGTTGCTAAAACTGTCTTCAAAGATGTCATGTTAATTTTTGCATGGTTTAATTTAATCTAAAATGGGAAAGAAAAGTAAATGCAACATGCAAAATACAAAGATGATGTCTTTTTAAATTCATATCTCTTTAAAGCGCTGTTACTATAGCCATCGAAGCACAACCTTCAGCAATAGGATACTGACAGTTTAGTACAATAAATGTTGTAGTTATTCACCTATTTACCCTTTTGTAGGGCCGTAGTTGTTTTCCGTAAATGGCATCTGAAGAGGTTTCTTCTTTGAAAAAATCGATGGGATTTAACTGCTGCTAATTAACTAGTCGTTCAGACAGTCTACCAACTAGTTTGAATGTTAAACCTAACTAAACGCCTGTATCCCTCTCTCTTTTCTCCCTAGGCGAAGTCATGTATATGTCACCTGTGTGGAGCTCATTTAAATCGGCTTCACTCCTGTCTCCATTGTGTGTTCTTCGGCTGCTTCAGCAAGAAACACATCCACGAGCACGCCAAAAACAAGAGACACAACCTAGGTAAGATGCACGCAGAGACTTACTCATACGCATCTCAGCTGCTCTAAGGTAAGACGCGCTCCCACACGGAAGATAGAGCACACATCGCCACAGTTAACGCTCAGATAGAGCTGATAAATAAAGGGCACACGGTCACAACACTTCAGGTCTCTGTAGGAAGGGTTTGAGACGCACGTTGACTATTGAACAGAAATATTCTGATTTAATTAAATAGCTCAGCTCTACTTGCACCAAAACTAGGGCCCTGTATAATCCGTTTTATTTATTTATTTTTAAATTAAATTTTAATACTCAAAGCATGTCTAATCATTTGAATTAATCAATCTTTAAGTTTTTTGTTTTTTTAATTATTATTTTTTTTACACGGAAATTCTTGTCTGTTTACATTTCTGGATTTATGATTATTATATATAAATAATGAAAGAAAACATGTTTGGATTTATATATATTTATGATTTTATAAATAAAAATGTAATTACAAAATGTTTTATTTCATTGTTTATGAAACAAATTTTTTATTTATTATTTATGTATTATTTCAGTCGTAATTTTTCTGGATTCCATTTTAATGGGTTAATTAAATTTTAATAATCAAAAAGCATGTCTAATCAATGAAATTCATAAAACTTAATAGTTAAAATATTTTGTCACGATAGTAAATAAAAAATTTCAATAATTGAGGCCTGTCATTTTTTTTTCCTGGACTTGTATTGTCTGTTTACTTTTTCTGGATTATGATTTTAATAAAAATGTATAATGAAAAAAACAGTGGTAATTAAACAGTTAACAATTGAATTACTCTTTTAAAACGTAATCAGAGAATTTTTAATTCCTTTTGTTTTTTGCTAAAAGTACTGCACAACAGAGGTTTACTCTTAAAAATCATGGAAGAAAGTTTACACTTTAAGTTCCATTTTTATGACCGGATTCCGCAATTATGTTTCCGCATCGAAATCATAGGGCCCTTCAAAACCCAGTTTCATGTCTGCTGTAAAAGCTTGATCGTCCTCTCGAGCAAGAAGCAGCAAGTGCACAGATCCGGCCGCGGATGCTTGGAAGGGGTCTTGGATTTCTCCCAGCTCCTTAATGCATCGCTGGCATGTAATTATCCCCTCTGTTAAAATGAGGAACGGTGCCACCCTCCAACAACAAACAAATAAGAAGCGCAAACAGACGGGAGTGTGGGTAATTATAGTGTGCAAGGGGATAATAGTCCCTGACTCTGCGTGTGAATGTGTGACTCGCGGCGTTTGTTTCCAGCGGTTGCATAGAGTTCATCACCCACCTGTTTCTTACAGCTCTGAGCTTTACATGAGGAATTTAATTACTTTCTACCTCGAGATACGGAGCTGCCATCTCTGTCTGCCACCCTTTGGGAGTTCCTTGTGTATTAACAGAGGAAGGAGCACCTATGATTCGGGCAAAAGACTAGGGTTGCGATGGTGAGGAAATTTCCCCACCGGTTAATCGTCGTGTGACAACACCGGCATACCGTGGGGGCGTTCCCTCTTTTCCTCGCTTTCCTTCGCTTTTAAATAGCTTAAAAGCACCGTGCGCATTTAACTTTCACTTTCAAATAGTAGCAATTTGGCGTCAAGTGCTTGAATGCAACAACAAAATACAACGTCAAACTCACTTTAGCCGATATATAAAACATAGAACTTTTATTAACAAAACGAATAAAAATACACCATGCTATAGGGCAGGCTATGCCTAATATAAAATAACAAATAACTTACATAAAGTTTAAATACCTATACAAAACTGGAAATAGGCTAAGTAAACATGTATAATATATAACCAAAAATAAATAAACGTAGAACGTATATTAGCAAAACGAGTAAGAATGCTTGGAGGCACGGCATACACCTTGATGTCAAATAAAATAAATAAATTGCACAAAGTTTAAATAAAGTAAAAATCAGCAAACACTGTGGAACCAATTAAATAAGAAACGAATGTTTAAAAAAAACTTCCAAAATCACCTTAAACGGCAAAAGTCAACACCCTTTTCAAAATCCAAAATACTGCCAAACAAGTGCTTTTGCATTTCGTTTCTAAACTAAATCATCCGCGATCGTCTTCTCTCGCCTCACTCTTCTTCTCTCGCCGCGCTCTTCTCGTCTGTCTCTCGCCGCGCTCTTCTC
>NW_015505385.1:750010-752812 GCF_001515645.1 Sinocyclocheilus grahami
CGTCCGTCTCTCGCCGCGCTCTTCTTCGTCCGTCTCTCGCCGCGCGCTTCTCCGTCCGTCTCTCGCCGCGCTCTTCTTCGTCTGTCTCTCGCCGCGCTCTTCTCGTCTGTCTCTCGCCGCGCTCTTCTTCGTCCGTCTCTCGCCGCGCTCTTCTTCGTCTGTCTCTCGCCGCGCTCTTCTCGTCTGTCTCTCGCCACGCTCGTCTGTTCAGTTTTAACTAAATTATTTTTATTACTATAAAATAATCAAAACGACGGTGGGGGTCGGTGCAGCGGTGGGCAAGTGACGTAACTGGTGTTGCAGCTGAACAACGGTATCACCGTCAGCACCGTCTATCGCGGCAAGCCTACAACAGACATGCAAAATATCGACTTGTGAGTTACTTCTGATTCCAACAGAAATGTATATTATTTTCGAAAGGCAGTCTCTTTCTGTAATGCATCATTCACAGATGGCCTGAGTGGCTCGAATCGTCCCTGCTGACTCATAATGTGCTGCTGTTGGACGTTGTCGCCTGTTTAAGCATCTTTTATGTCTCTTGATGAACAAATGAAGTCCCTTGCTGCTGATCCAGTGTGGTTTGTTTGGCTCCAGGTGATGGTTTATGGTTTCTCGTGCCGCAGGCGTCATAATGCATCTGCAGCATCACCGATCGCTCGGGTTTCGCTGTATTCCCAGGTGGCATCGAGGCATCGCTCGTGTGTGTCGAGTTCCCCTCGGGGTTTGATTGAACATTTAATTAGGTTAGCCTGTGTACAAGGGATGTCTTTGAATGAGCGCAGCTCCCGAGGAGGAAAGCTGTGATTATTCTCCAAAGACGAACGGGGAGTAATTAAGTCTGATTGAGCCGGCTTCGTTTTGTGCATCTCTGTTGTTCAGGTTTATTTAGATGGCGTTTAGTTTTTTTGTCTTCTCTGTTTTGTCGGCTCACTCTTGTCAGGCTTGATCTCGGTGTTCTTTCCTCTTTTTCCTGCGCTGGTTCCCATGGTTACCTGAAGGCCTGCTATGCTTTTGGTTTATTCATCTGATGCCTGTGTGTGTGTGCATCATGCAACCCCGCCTCGTTTTCTTGTGCAACTTCTCTCTTTTCTGCTTGTCTGATACAAATAGTGTTAAAAGCCATCATGCATGACCACTGTCATAAAAAATAGATGAAAATGCAACACTTTAAAATAGTGTCAAAGTTGAAATAAGACGGATGTATTGACAGACCTTTTCTTCCATATTATGATGTGCACCCAAATGAAAAGAAACAATGTAGTCCTGGTTCTATCCATCAGTTGTTTTAGCAGAGAAATCCCAATTCTAAAGCCCGAAGTTAACTAATTATACGCTTTAGCAAGCAGAGTTAATAATTACACTTATTTTTGCAAATGCCAGAGTCAAAATTGTGACGACAAAAATGAGGAAAAAAGTATTCTTAATTATTTTTTTTTTATTAAAAATTGTAACACTTTACAAAAATATATATAAAGGTTTATTTACATATTTTACATAATGCACATGTTACTTTTTAATAATAACGATAACTTTAATAGCATTTATTAATCTAGGTTCATGTTAATTTTAAATACATTTTTAACATGGTTAACAAACATTGAACAATGGTATATTTATAAATTAACATTAACCTAGATAAATAAATTCTGTAAAATATTGTTGTTCATAGCCATTTGTTAACAACCAAAAGTGCATTGAGTGGTACAATGTTACCGTTAAAGAATGTTTTACATTTAATGAATCTAATGCATCAGGAATGGTAATGAACAGGATTATAGCTTAATAATAGGAATGTACTATCATAACAATATCAACCCTCTTCATTTTGTGAAGACAGAATGCATTTAATTTCTGTGATGCATTTGAGAGTGCAACAGAAATATTTTAGAGGAAAATAAAAGGTGTTTAATAAAAAAGGGAAAAAATGGTGTTTATCCAGTAGGATTTAATTGGATTGTGGTCATTAGTACATTATATTGTTGGCTAATGTTGTTATACCTGTTGCATTTTAATGCAAGCATTTTTTTGGCTTGCACTAATAAACCATAATCATAACTTTGATTTACCACATGCCTGTGCTGATTGTTAAAGTCCTGCCAGTTGGGCATTGAGACTTCTGTCTCTTTACAACAACTGAAAATAGCCTTGCGAAAATTCAGCCGCTAGTCTCTCTGCACTGAAAGCCACTAAAAGCCTCATAGTCTCCCGAGCACCTGTCGGCGGCTTGTGCCAGGCTGTGCATTGGTGTCGGGTCACAAATAGACATCCGTCCCCGCTGCTGCGCTCCACCTGCGAACATTTAGTGCGTCTGTGTGAAACAGACCATCATTGGGTTGCCATGGGAACTGAAAAACAGGTACTGCCGCTGCAGACTCGGAGAGATGGAGGCATGAGCATTCGAGAACGATAATTCATAAATAATACTCCTCATTCACAATTACGGGTCTGCGTTGATATTGCAATGCTCGCTATGACATTTCACAGAGGACACGATATTGTGGCACAAGCAGCGATGGATGTTTTCTGTGCTGCACTCTAATTATTATTCCCATCACTTATTAAAGGAGGCAGATTTGCTGCAATGCTTCCTTAATGCCTCATCCATATTTACAGGACAGATACGGGAAGATGCGAACGCCAACTTCTCTAAAAGGCCTCTAATCGGTTCCTGTGTTGTTCTTCTCTCATTCAGCTATAGACCTTTTGTACGGTGGAATATATTGCTTTGTGTGCCAAGACTACATATACGACAAAGACATGGAGCAGATTGCCAAAGAAGAGCAAAGAAAAGCGTGGAAATTG
>NW_015505385.1:753581-760162 GCF_001515645.1 Sinocyclocheilus grahami
AAAAAAAAAAAAGTATTGTGTATATTCATAGGTTGTTTTATATGAAATATAATGCAAGAATTCTCTAAAACATCAGGTATTGGAGAGAAATATTCAATGTGGGAGCCTACAAAGCGAGAGCTGGAGCTGCTGCGACACAACCCCAAACGAAGGAAAATTACAGCCAACTGCACCATAGGTAAGAACTTCATTTCCCACAGGCCTCGCTTCTGAGCGATTCCCCCGAAACCCTGCTCAATAATACAGCACTTAGTAGTTGATTAGGAGTCTGCCAAAACTCATCTGTATAAAACTAGTCGGTTCAAACGATCTTGTAGTAGTCAAGCATCTGGAGACTGCAGCGGAGCCAAAAGCACTCTGTTTATTGGCCAATCAGTTGCGAACATTTCATCAATTTTGCTGTGTGCGTGCCATGACGGAGAGAGAGTAAGAGTCTCTGTGCACACAATTAAGGAGAGATGTGGATGTTGGCCATTAGAGAAGTAATCCTCCTCAGCGCTTCGGCTCTCTCCCTTCTCTCATTTTGGCCTGTTTCTCCTCCGTCAGAGGGCCTGGCACTGGAGTAATAGTGTTAAACGTCTGCGCCACAGGCCTGGCATAGGCGCTAAATGCCAGCCTCTCTCACACCCAGAGAAACGCACTAATGCGATTAGCCATATGAGAGCCGGAGCTTCCATTGATCATTTAGGACATAATATGGCCCATGCATGATGAATTCAGCAGGGTTATTGAGCGAGGTGTTGGTTTGGAGCCTCTCTTGCACCCAATGTAAACCGGAGGCGTGCGGTGACGCAACGAATCACGACAGCTTGAGGCTGCGTCTACTGGAAGTGTCAAAACATGTTCATTAAAGATGGGCCAATCAGCTGCGAGCTCAGCGCTTCACTTCAGGACAATAAAATGAAAAAAAAATCCCGTTTTCAACAGCAAAATCATTTTGCGCAAAGTCATTTTTTATACCAGTAGATTTGTATTCTAAAGCAGCTAGGATTGGGAATTGGGACACAGTTATACAGAATGATGTTAAACATAAAATATAGCACTGCAGTGTAGTCTTTATAGCAGAACAAAAGAGTTTCTTGAGGCAGTTCTTTATAGTGAATCGAAAACATACAGCATAACCAGAATAGTCTGATTCTTGAGTAAATAACTTTTATTTGAATCAAAAACATTCTGCTTGACTAGTGAGATCGAACTGAACTGTTTCCTGAATGAATGACTCTAACGAATGAAAGAGTAGGTTCTTCTTAGTGAATTGAAAACCTAAAGCACAATCAATTGGTGTGATCCACTTGATTCTTTTACCGACTCTTTTGAGTTGGTCCTAGTGAATCAAAACCATACAGCACAACCAGAGTAGTCTGATTCTGAAGCAAATGTCTCTTTGAGACAGATTTTTAGTGATTCAAAAATATGCAGCATATCCGGAGTAGTCCGATTCTTGAGCAAAGGATTCTTTAAAGCCATTTCATTACCTTGAATGGAAAACACGCTGATCCGACTGGACTGATCCAACCGATTCCTGAAACGAATGACTCTTTTGAGCTAGTTCTTTTTAGTGAACGATACACACGAAGCGAACAAAGCACAAGCAAGGGAAGACGGCTAATGACTCGTGAGTCATCTTTGTAAATCTAAAACATACTGCTCAACTACTGTGATCGAACCGGTTCCGGAACGAATGATTCTTTTAAGTGAGTCCTAGTGAATCAAAGCCACACAGCACAACCAGAGTAGTCTGATTCTTAAGCAAATGACTCTTTTGAGCCAGTTTTTTTATATACAGCATACAGCACTGCCAGAGTAGTCTGATTACAAATTAATTACACTTTTGAGCCAGTTCTTTGACAAAATGAAAACGCTGTGCAACCAGTGTTACACAATCAATTCCTAAATGACTGACTCCTTTGAGCTGGTTCTTTGTAGTGAATCAAAAACATATAGCACAACCATAGTAGTTTGATTCTTGAGCAAATGACTCTTGTTGAGCCAGCTCTTTATAGTCAAATGTAAAAGATACAGCACAATACGACTGATCTAGATGATTCCTGAATATCTATTGAGTATTTGTATATTGAATATATTGAGTTTTTTTTGTGTGTGTGTGAATCAAACCCATACAGCACGATCAGTGTAGTCCGATTCTCAAGCAAATGACTCTTTTGAGCCTGTTCTTTGTAAATCGAAAAGGTACAGAGTGACTGTTCTTATGCAACTGATTCCTGTACTCGAGTTGATTCTTTTTAGTGAATAATAAAAATTAACCGCACGACCAGAGTATTGCAATGCTCAAGCAAATGACTCTTTTTGAGTCATTTCAGTATCTTGAATCGAAAACATACAGCATGCAGCAGATTTCTGAATCAATGACTCTGAGTAGGTTCTTTTTGGTGAATCAGAAACCAGTGTGATCAAACAGATTCCTTTACTGACTCGTTTGAGTTGGTCCGAGTGAATCAAAACCATTCAGCACAACCAGAGTAGTCCGATTCTTGATCAAATGATTCTTTTAAACCATTTCGTTACCTTAAATCGAAAAACACCGCACAACCGGACTGATCCAACCGATTCCCGAACGAATGACTCTTTTGAGCTAGTTCTTTTTAGTGAATCACACACATCGCTTACAACTTATTCTTTTGTTTTATTTTGTTTTACTGTGAAACTTGCATCACAGTTATTATCACAATTATAGTTAAGGCTGACTATCTAAAATTATACCAAATATTCCTCCAAACTTCAAGAATTATTAATGGAACTGTGGAATCACTACCAGCATCGTTTAATTACTTACAATAGCAATGCCTAAAAACAACTTGCGTAATGACATTTTATTTCACGTGATGCACACCCAGTTTATTTTGTGCCAGCAGTTTGTTTTTGGTGGATGCTGGTTTGTGAAGCAGGGGGTCGTTGTCAGCAGCGGAGTGTGTGTGTGAGCAGGATCAATATGATGTTCATTAATAATATATTAGCACTTGAAAGCGTGAGGTGCCGCAGGAGACGTGTGTCTCTCTCCAGATCTTCTCATGCTCGGCTACTTGTTTTGGTCGTGTGTCCGTCTCCGTCCCTCTCTTTAACTAAACTCTGGGAAGCGTGAGGAGCAGATGTCTGGGAGTGAAGCCAGTTGAAGACGTTTAGCCACCCGGTGAGAGGAGCGCAGGCCTTCTGTCCGCTCGGAGGCTCTGACGGGGCTATGCACTTCAGATCGAGTCGAGGATATTTACCTTGTGAAAATGCATTGGTTTGCTCAGTTTTAACCATTTGCACAAGCGCTGAACTGAAGAGATTTGGCTTATCAATCTGATGTTGTTGTGTCCCGGCAGCCTGTGCTGCCAGACTAGATTTTCTAATAGGCCAAGAACGTTTCACCATTTGTTTTTATTTTATGTCCTTTTAAATAATTTTTTCAATTTGTTTTTATATGCATGTTGCCCAAATTGGTTTCTGTGTAACCTCCAGATGGACTTATATTTTATTATTATTATTTTTGAATCTTTATTGCATATTACTCATTCATTATTATTATTATTATTATTATAATTACTAATAAAATTGACAAATCGTAAATGTAAAGTAAATAAATAAAATGTTATTGTTAAGTATAGTAATGTATAAATAATAGTAAATTATTAATAAAAGGGGGTGGTACAGTAAATACAAAGTAAATTAATTTAAAAAAATGTTTTAATTTAAACAAATTACTAATAAAAATTGACAGTAAATATGAAGTAAATAAGTTATTCTTAATAATAAAGTGCTAATAAAAATGATGACAATAAACAATGCAATGTAAATTAATACAATTTATAAATAATAAATCACTAATAAAAATGGTGATAACTGTAAATACAAAGTAAATAGTTATTATTGTAACAATTATTATTATTATTAATAATAATTATAATTATTTACAAATGATAATAAATATCAAATCAAAATTATAACAGTAAATAATACAAAGTAAATTAATAATAATAATAACAATAACAATTGTATATTTTTTTTCTTTTTATGGTTTGTACATTTTTAGTAATTATCAACGATTTAATAATAATAATAACAACAGTTGTATTTTATATTCATTTGTTCTTACTCTGTAATTTTTATAGTAATGTATTATTATTATTATTATTATTATTTATAAATAATAATACAAATTATAACAGTAGATGATACAAAGCAAATTAATAATAATACCAGTTGTATTTTTAATTCCCTTTTTATGGTTTGTACTTTTTATTTTTATTTTTTAGAAATTTAGTATCAATAGTTAAGTTAAAAGGAAAAGCTACAAAGTTTAGAATTTTTAAACCGTTTAAAAATGTAAAATTATATTTTATTTTATAACTATTACTGGTGATGAGTCTTTTATTGTGAATACTCAGCCACAACGTATCTTCATGTTCATCCTTATTTCTACCTCTCTCCATGTTTCCCGTCTCGTCTCTTCCAGGACTGAGGGGTTTGATAAATCTTGGGAACACGTGCTTTATGAACTGCATCGTTCAGGCTCTCACACACACTCCGCTGCTGAGGGACTTCTTCCTGTCCGACCGACACAAGTGTGAGATGCAGTCCAACTCCTGCCTGGTGTGTGAAATGTCTCAGCTCTTTCAGGAGGTGAGCGCTCAACACACACACACACACACACACACACACACTCACTCACTCACTCACTCACTCACTCACACTCTCACTCACTCTCACTCTCTCTCTCACACACACCCACTCAATCACTCACTCTCTCACGCACACACACACACACTCAATCACTCACTCACTCTCACGACACACACACACTCTCACACACACTCACACACTCGCTCGCTCGCTCACACACGCTCGCTCGCTCACACACACACACTCGCTCGCTCACACACACACACTCGTTCGCTCGCTCGCTCACACACACACACACACACACACTCACTCTCTCACACACACACACACACACACAAACACACGTGTCTTAAAGTGTCATGAAGCCTGTTGTATGTTATGTTTTGCATTGTATATTTAGACATTATCAAACACTCAATGTTTATAAGTTTTGCTTTTTTTTTTTTTTATGTTGAATTTAAAAGATTAATTACTCACATCCCAGTATTATTTTATGACATTTATATAAGAAGACAATATAAGTGAATGTTAAAAAAGGCCAGCAAATATGGAATTTAACCCCAAAAAAAAAACATTAAAAAAACCAAGGCTACCAACTGCATTCAGGGAAACTCTTTCTTGTATTCCTTTAATGGGCAGTCTTCACTGAAACTCCTTCAACTTCCTACAGGGAGAGAAAGATTGCAGAAAGACAAAAAACTTAATAATATGACAACTAGCATCTAGTTATGATCGCTATTAAAGTGTTTCTCACGTTATCTAACTGCAAATATAGCATAACTGCCTATTATCTAAAACTAAACATTAACTATAACACGTTTCATAAAATGCAACTACTGGACAGATTTCCGAGAGGTAAACTAATATGTTAAAATGCCAAAAACTGCTGTAATTTTTTCAACTTTCTGGCGAGTGTGCTTGAGAAGCACTGAAATGAATGGGCTTCAATACTGGAACTATTGGCTGCTCCGTGACACGCTTCACTTCCGCATTCCTCAGTTCCTAAGGAAGCCTATGGGAGTGTCGCAACTCTGTTTCTCAACGGCTCTGTTTACAACAGTTTCGAACGTGGCTCAGCCAATCAGAATCAAGGACCGGAACTATCCGTTTTATAAGCCCATATATGAGATACATATCTGAGGAAAAATGCCACCTAGCGTGGAGGCGTGAATTAGCAGTCGTTTTGCATTCAGTGTGAAAGCACAGTTCTGCTTTTTGGCCTCGCACTCAGTGTGAAACTGTATTTACACGCCCATTTCTAGAGTCTTTTTCAGGTCTAAGGTGTGAAAGACCAGTGCAGAGACAGGGGGGTTTCATGACGCTTTAAACCTTCTGTGGTGCATGTCATCCTCCTCTCTTTCGTCTGTTCTGTAGTTCTACTCGGGTCACCGCTCTCCTCACATTCCCTTCCGGCTGCTGCACCTGGTTTGGACTCACGCTCGACACCTCGCCGGCTACGAGCAGCAGGACGCTCACGAGTTCCTCATCGCTGCTCTGGATGTGCTCCACAGACACTGCAAAGGTACTGCAGCCAATCAGACGCCACTGTTTCAGTGCAGCAGCCAATCAGAGGACAGCTGGGTTAAACCACTTCGTTCAGAGTTGAATGTGGGATTTTCCTACTTGATATTTCAACATGACTTGATTGTGCAACATTTAGAGTATGTAGCAACCAAACGGTATATTACTCAATTTTTATGTTATGATTAATATTACTAATTTCAATTAATAAATAATACATTTCTAATAAAATTGTGGCAAACAGTAAATGCTATTATAAATGCTATTATTATTAATAGTCATATTTTATAAATAATTATAAAGTGTGTGTCTCTGTGAGTGTGTGTGTGTGTGTGTGCGCGCACGCCTGTGTGTACGTCTGTGTGTGTGTGTGTGTGTGTGTGTGTGTGTGTGTGTGTGTGTCTGTGTGTGTGTGTGTGTGTCTGTGTGTGTGTGTG
>NW_015505385.1:760231-770868 GCF_001515645.1 Sinocyclocheilus grahami
GTGTGTGTGTGTTTGTGTGTGTGTCTCTGTGTGTGTGTGTGTCTCTGTGTGTGTGTGTGTGTGTGTGTGTGTGTGTGTGTGTGTGTGTGTGTGAGAGAGTGTGTGTCTGTCTTTGTGTGTGTGAGTAAGTGAGTGAGTGAGTGTGTGTGTGTGTGTGCTTGTCTCTGTGTGTGTGTGTGTGTGTGTGTGTGTGTGTGTGTGTGCGCGCGCGTGTGTGTGTGTGTCTGTGTGTGTGTACGTCTGTGTGTGTGTGTGTGTGTCTCTGTAAGTGAGTGAGTGTGTGTGTGTGAGTGTGTCTCTGAGTGAGTGAGTGAGTGTGTGTGTGTGAGTGTGTCTCTGAGTGAGTGAGTGAGTGTGTGTGTGTGAGTGTGTCTCTGAGTGAGTGAGTGAGTGTGTGTGTGTGAGTGTGTCTCTGAGTGAGTGAGTGAGTGTGTGTGTGTGAGTGTGTCTCTGAGTGAGTGAGTGAGTGTGTGTGTGTGAGTGTGTCTCTGAGTGAGTGAGTGAGTGTGTGTGTGTGAGTGTGTCTCTGAGTGAGTGAGTGAGTGTGTGTGTGTGAGTGTGTCTCTGAGTGAGTGAGTGAGTGTGTGTGTGTGAGTGTGTCTCTGAGTGAGTGAGTGAGTGTGTGTGTGTGAGTGTGTCTCTGAGTGAGTGAGTGAGTGTGTGTGTGTGAGTGTGTCTCTGAGTGAGTGAGTGAGTGTGTGTGTGTGAGTGTGTCTCTGAGTGAGTGAGTGAGTGTGTGTGTGTGAGTGTGTCTCTGAGTGAGTGAGTGAGTGTGTGTGTGTGAGTGTGTCTCTGAGTGAGTGAGTGAGTGTGTGTGTGTGAGTGTGTCTCTGAGTGAGTGAGTGAGTGTGTGTGTGTGAGTGTGTCTCTGAGTGAGTGAGTGAGTGTGTGTGTGTGAGTGTGTCTCTGAGTGAGTGAGTGAGTGTGTGTGTGTGAGTGTGTCTCTGAGTGAGTGAGTGAGTGTGTGTGTGTGAGTGTGTCTCTGAGTGAGTGAGTGAGTGTGTGTGTGTGAGTGTGTCTCTGAGTGAGTGAGTGAGTGTGTGTGTGTGAGTGTGTCTCTGAGTGAGTGAGTGAGTGTGTGTGTGTGAGTGTGTCTCTGAGTGAGTGAGTGAGTGTGTGTGTGTGAGTGTGTCTCTGAGTGAGTGAGTGAGTGTGTGTGTGTGAGTGTGTCTCTGAGTGAGTGAGTGAGTGTGTGTGTGTGAGTGTGTCTCTGAGTGAGTGAGTGAGTGTGTGTGTGTGAGTGTGTCTCTGAGTGAGTGAGTGAGTGTGTGTGTGTGAGTGTGTCTCTGAGTGAGTGAGTGAGTGTGTGTGTGTGAGTGTGTCTCTGAGTGAGTGAGTGAGTGTGTGTGTGTGAGTGTGTCTCTGAGTGAGTGAGTGAGTGTGTGTGTGTGAGTGTGTCTCTGAGTGAGTGAGTGAGTGTGTGTGTGTGAGTGTGTCTCTGAGTGAGTGAGTGAGTGTGTGTGTGTGAGTGTGTCTCTGAGTGAGTGAGTGAGTGTGTGTGTGTGAGTGTGTCTCTGAGTGAGTGAGTGAGTGTGTGTGTGTGAGTGTGTCTCTGAGTGAGTGAGTGAGTGTGTGTGTGTGAGTGTGTCTCTGAGTGAGTGAGTGAGTGTGTGTGTGTGAGTGTGTCTCTGAGTGAGTGAGTGAGTGTGTGTGTGTGAGTGTGTCTCTGAGTGAGTGAGTGAGTGTGTGTGTGTGAGTGTGTCTCTGAGTGAGTGAGTGAGTGTGTGTGTGTGAGTGTGTCTCTGAGTGAGTGAGTGAGTGTGTGTGTGTGAGTGTGTCTCTGAGTGAGTGAGTGAGTGTGTGTGTGTGTGTGTGTGAGAGCCGGGCCTGGTAAAGAAGACTTGCAAGCGCTGTAATAGCATGTCAGCGGTTCTCCTGTAAGAGCTGTTCATTCGTAGATTCGTGACTGTGTAGGATGAAACACTTCCTGTGAAAAACTTTAAACATTGACGGTGCGCATGTCCTGACGCAGTGAAGTCCGAGTCAAAGAGTAAAGGAATCAGACGCTCTGGAGAAGAAGAGACGGACCTCATTCTTCCTCCTGCAGTGTGAAAGTGAAGGGAGGGGTGTTTCTGCAGCAAACCGAGCGCTGCTTTCTAATCAGACCTTCTCTTTCTCTCTCTGTGTGTGTGTGTGTGTGTGTGTGTTCATATGCTGCTTCCATGTCCACTAAGGAGATGACAATGGGAAAAAAGCCAACAACCCAAACCACTGCAGCTGCATCATTGACCAAATCTTCACGGGAGGCCTGCAGTCTGACGTCACCTGCCAAGTCTGCCAGTAAGAGCCGACGCAGCGCAGATGAATCGAGCAGAGCCTATATCCGTGTCAATCCTTCGTGCATCTGTTCTCGCTTAAATGGATACATTGAATTGAATGTGTTGATGTGTTATTCTGCTAGTTTGTTTGTGAATACGGTATTTTTTTAAAGGGACAGTTCACCCAAAAATAAAAACCTCTGTCATTCACATTTTATCAGTGCTTTTTGCACACACAAATATAAGAAAAATATTTTATTTAATTTTACACAGTATTTAAATATTTAGTTTATTAGAATTGTTATAAGTAATTTTTTGCACACACAAAATAAATATAAAATTTTTTGTTAAATACTTTAGATAAATATTTTTATTTTGTGTGTGCAAAAAAGTACTGATAAAAATTCCAATAAATTACATATTTAATATTTAAATACTGTCTAAAATATTTTAATGGACAATAAATGCTTTTTTTTAAAAATATTTGTGTGCAAAAAAGTACAGAGAAAAAATTCTAATAAATTAAATATAAAAATGTTGTGTTAAATACTTTAGATAAATGTTATTTAATTTTTTAGAATTTTTTTCTTTGTACTTTTTGCACACAAATATAATATAAAAAAAACATTTATTGTCCATTAAAATATTTTACACAGTATTTAAACTTTATTTATTGGAATTTTATCAGTACTTTTTTCTCAGAAAATATTGGATAGAAAATAGATACTTAAAAAAAAATTATATTTGATTAATATTCATTTTAATTCTTTATCAGTACTTTTTGGTATTGAATAAATTAGGTATACAATCAGCGTTTAATTTTGAGGTCCACATGTGGTATCTTGGTAGGCTGCATAATTATCCTTCCTACTTTTTGAAACGGTCATCAAATCTGTGTTGCCTTATAATGCTCCCTACGTAGGCAGCTCACTAGGTTTTGGAACAGAGCCGGTGTCTGTCTCCTGTGTTCTATATGTAACTCAGTTTGAATGCCATTGAATATTCTGGAGTGTTCAGATCCTGTGTGAAATGCACAGGTCATTGATGCTCCTCAGCGCCACCCTGTGTTTAACAGAGGTATTGCACTCCGCCCATTCAGTTCCTGCTGCGTCTTGATTATTTAAGTGCCGCTGCTTCTATCAAGTAGAGTTTTAATGACTTCCACCTAATTAATTAGTGGGGTTTTTTACGGCTGTGCAGTACAAGACTGACAAGCAGATGGAAGCGCTGCTCTTTTTGCTGATTATTTGTGAGCACAAAACCAGTCATAAGTGAAGACCCTACTCAGTGCGTGTTTTGCAAGATTCCCATATTTTATTGGATTGTCCAGCTTTTAATGCATGTAGAAAACTCTTTAAAAAAAATAAGCAGCACGTAGATTTGTAGCAATAGCCAAGAATACATTGTATGGGTCAAAATTATTAAAAAAATGTTATCCCAAAAATCATTAGGATATTAAGTAAAGATCATGTTCCATGAAGATATTTTGTAAGTTTCCTACCGTAAATATATCAAAACTTAATGTTTGATTAGTAATATGCATTGCTAAGAACTTCATTTGGACAACTTTAAAGATGATTTTCTCAATATTTGGATTTTTTTGCACCCTCAGATTCCAGATTTTCAAATAGTTGTATCTCGGCCAAATATTGTCCTATCCTAATATTTATTCAGCAGATGATGCATAAATCTCAATTTTAAAAAATTGACCCTTATGACTGGTTTTGTGCTCCAGGGTCACATTTGGTGTTTTCTCGTCCGCAGTGGGGTTTCCACAACGATAGACCCGTTCTGGGACATCAGCCTGGATCTGCCGGGGTCATCCACCCCGTTCTGGCCGCTCAGCCCAGGCAGCGACGGCAGTGTGGTGAACGGAGACAGTCACCCGAGCGGAGCCACCACACTCACAGACTGCTTACGCAGGTACAGACGCACCTGCAGCCGTACAGACAGCCGTGTCCGTGTCTGCGATCGCCACTGACTCACGCTTCTGCACTGCAGGTTCACTCGACCCGAACACTTAGGAAGTAGCGCCAAGATCAAATGCAGCGGTTGCCATAGTTACCAGGAGTCCACCAAGCAGCTGACGATGAAGAGGCTTCCTATCGTGGCGTGTTTCCACCTCAAAGTGAGTGTGCATGCATTACAGTCCGTGTTACACATCCAAGTGCATTGCATATGAGCCACTTTGAAGTAGGGCTACATGACATATCAGTTAAAAGTCAATATTATTGATCATTTAAATTATATCTGATAAAATTGAGCTTATCATGTTTATATACTGAGCAATATCATATGTATTTATAATTGTGCATGCTTATTTCTCCTGTGTTTTCTCATGTTTAGATAATCTTTGCATGTTACATTTAGTTTTTAGCAAATATAAAAATGAATGGCTATTTTAATACATTGCACTGTTTTGAATCCAGAATTCACTGTTAATATTATTATTTTCACAAGTGTAATTCTAAAAGTTTATGATGATAACAATAATGGTAAATATTATAACTACTGTTATTAATATTATTAAATTTTAATCTTTATTCATGTTATTAAAATAATATTCATATATTAATATTAAATTATAAATGTATAGAAATATCACAATTCTATAATACTGCGTACTATGTAAAAACAATTATACACAGTAATTAGTTTTATTTCATAATTCACTTTTCAAATTTTTTATTTTTGTTACTATTATTATTACTGTAATATTTTATTATTTGTTTTATTCACATTAGTATATAATTGTAATATGTCTATACATCAGTTAATTAGTTATCATTTGATATTAATTATTAAATGTTGCCAAAAATAATATTATTTTTAAGTATTAAATGAGGATTAAGAAAGATAAAAATTCTGTACTACTGTGTAGTATTTAAAACAAAATTACTCAGTAATTAGTTTTGATACCAGAATTCACTTTTCACAAATTTCTTAATTATTATTATTATTATTAATTGTAATATTATTACTGTATTAATAGCTTATTTTATTATTTTTGTTTTATACACATTAGTATAAAATTGTTATATTTCTTTACATAATTTATTTATAATTAAACATTAATTATTTAATGTTGGTATTATTATTATTAAATATTAAATGAGGAGTGTTTAGAAGTATTAAAATTCAGTTTAAAGCTAAATTACTCAGTAATTGGTTTTAATGTCAGACTCCATTTTCACATTTATTTTAGGTTTTTATTATTATTTGTATTATCATTGCTGCTGCTACTACTACTGTAAAAACATATTATTTATTGTTTTACCCGGAGTAGTATGGAACGTCAATTTCAATAGACATTTCATTTATTTTTTTTGTATTAATAACAGTAATAATGGCAAAAATGTAAATACTGTTCATTTTGCCTTGAATAAAGCCATTGCTGCTGATCTGGTGTTACATCATAAATAAACAAATAAATATTATTGTCATAATTACTATTATTATTATACATTTATTGGTATTGGCCATAATATTAGAATAATTATCAGTTATATAGTCATCATCAGACAGTGTTTTTATATTGATGCATCTGTACAGTCTGGCCAAGATCTGACAAAACATTGAATATTTTTCAAAGGTAGTTGAAATATTTCCATCAGCAGGTTGAGTGTAGATCAGACGCGTCAGAAGGTCTGTGTGTTTGATTGCTCTGGTTTCTCCTGTCCAGCGGTTCGAGCATTCGGCAAAGCTCCGGCGGAAGATCACCACCTATGTGTCCTTTCCTCTAGAGCTGGACATGACGCCCTTCATGGCCTCCAGGTACGAGCCTTCACCGTGCTTACTGTAGGGATTATCATTCAAACCGAATTCGATTACCGTGATTTGAACAACTGAGGATAAATAAACCCTGTCCAGCATAAAGCAGTTTTCAGTAACAGTCTCACTTGCGCACAGCAGCAGAGACGTTTAGTTTTGTGTGAAAACACTGCGGAAAAGCTGGGAGGTTTTAAAAGAGTGCTAATGGAATGAATATACGAATGAATTAATTATATAGATGTACCTCTGAAGGTTCTGACTGTCTTCAGAAAAGATTAGATGGCGTTTGGTTTTCATCTTCGCTCCATGTGATCCTTAATAAAGTAGTGTTTTAATCGCAACGCTGAGGTTATGAGAAACCGCTGTAGTTCTGCTGCTCCAGAAGCGCCACCTGCTGTCAGAGACTGGATTTACAGAGAGTTACGTTCACATTTGTCTGGACATAAAATAGACCGAATTTGCATGCCCTGCTGTACATTTTAACCGGTTGATGAAAAACAAACTTATTTGGATTCTTCACATTAGAACAATTCAGATAAAGTATCTACAATTATTTATCGTGCAGACAAAATGCATAATTTATTAATCAATTATCATTTTGACTGAACCCTTTTCTTTATATAAAGGCTGAAATGCGAGGTTTACCATTTTATGAAACTTTTTCTAAGCTTTATTTGAACATTTCATGCATGCCATTAGATAAACCGTTTCAGTAGGGCTGCTCGATTATGACAAATCATAATCACGATTATTTTGTTCAATATTGTAATCACGATTATATAACACAATTATTAGTGGGCCATGTAACCAATTTTTTTTTTATGCAAGTCTCAAGTATGCAGCTAACAGCCTGCTATAGAAATTAAATAATCAAATGTAAAATAAAACAGCATAGTCTTCACTGTAAGAATTAAACTTGCTTTATTTCTTATGAAAGCTACAAAAGTCCTTCTGTGAAGAGCAGTGAGTGGTTTTGTTTTTGTCTTTTGTTGTTTGATTAATATTAAGCGCACAGTCGGAAGCAGGAATATAGCTGCTGTCACTTTAAGAGCCGCACGGATTCAATTCACTGTTACTCATGTATTTTCATTCTCGTCTGTTTACATTCATTTATTACATAACCGACGAAGGTTTATGTGAATAATCACTAAGCGCCGCATTTTGATGCATTTTTGCATATATTTGACGGTTTAGGCCCTAAAAGATGACTTTACAGGTCTCTGAGCGCATGCATAGAAATCCTCTTGAGGAACGGCACAAGTTCTCTTTCGCGCTTTTAAAAACATTAATAAATCTAATCAACTTTAGTAACTCAAGCACGTCCCATTTTGCAAGAGTCACGTTACATGATTTTACTGATTTACACGTGAAAATGGGCTTTTATGGAGGAGCGAAAGTCTGCTGGAAAGGGGGCGGAATAATCGTTTTATCTCGATAATTGTATTTTCATAATCGTTGGAGGCCAAAATTGAAACTTTAATTGCACAGCCCTAATTTTAAAATACAAAACTTGGTGAAATTATTTGTCAGTACTTTTCAACATTTTCAGCACATTTTAACAATACCGTACCGTAAAACGATTAGTCGCGATTAATCAATTCAAAATAAAAGTTTGCATACTGTATGTGTGTGTGTGTGTGTACTGTCTACATTTATTATGTATAAATACAGACACATGTATGTATATATTTTTTTTAAATGTATGTGTGTTTTATGTATTTTATGTAAACACTTGTATATAATTTATATTATATAGAAGTTTAAATATTTTGCATATAAATCTAACATATTTTTAATATATACATGAATGGGTGTGTTTATATTATCATTATTATAATTTTTTTTATATACATAAAAAATCTACACATTACACACACATATAGTATGTAAACAAACTTTTATTTTGAATCGATTAATCGCGACTAATCGGTTTGCAGCCCTACTGATAATTTAGGTCACTATAATCGTGATAAGAAATTTACGGTAACACTTTATTTTAGGGTCTCTTAACTAGTCGCTTGTTTGCATGCATATTACTAGAATATTAAGCATTTATTAGTACTAATTAAGCACATATTAATGCCTTATTCTACATCCCTAATCCTACTCAATACCTAAACTTAACAACTACCTTACTAACTATTAATAAACAGCAAATTAGGAGTTTATTGAGGGAAAAGTTGTAGTTAATTGTGAATAAGTGTTCCCTATTCTAAAGTGTTACCAAATTTTCATACGGTTACATCTCTAGCTCACAGTGCAGACAGTTTGCAGCCCTACTGATAATTTAGGTCACTATAATCGTGATAAGAAATTTACGGTAACACTTTATTTTAGGGTCTCTTAACTAGTCGCTTGTTTGCATGCATATTACTAGAATATTAAGCATTTATTAGTACTAATTAAGCACATATTAATGCCTTATTCTACATCCCTAATCCTACTCAATACCTAAACTTAACAACTACCTTACTAACTATTAATAAACAGCAAATTAGGAGTTTATTGAGGGAAAAGTTGTAGTTAATTGTGAATAAGTGTTCCCTATTCTAAAGTGTTACCAAATTTTCATACGGTTACATCTCTAGCTCACAGTGCAGACAGTAAGAGAATGTCTTGACGTCTGTCCTGTTTGTGTCCCAGTAAAGAGAGCCGGATGAACGGACAGTACCAGCAGCCTGTCGACTCGCTGAACAACGAAAACAAGTGAGTGAGCGTCTGCTGCATTCAGTGTGATCTGGCGTGATGATTGGTCCTGTGACGCGCCTGTGTGTCTGCTGCAGGTATTCTCTGTTTGCGGTGGTCAATCATCAGGGCACGCTGGAGAGCGGCCACTACACCACGTTCATCCGCCAGCACAAGGACCAGTGGTTTAAATGTGATGATGCCATTATCACTAAAGCCAGCATTAAAGATGTTCTGGACAGCGAGGGGTCAGTCTCTCTCTCACACACATGCACTCACACTCACACTCACACAGACACACACACTCACACAGACAGACAGACACACACACACACACACACTCTCTCTCTCTCTCTCTCTCTCTCTCTCTCTCTCTCTCTCTCTCTCTCTCTCTCTCTCTCTCTCTCTCTCTCTCTCTCTCTCTCTCTCTCTCTCTCTCTCTCTCTCTCTCTCTCTCTCTCTCTCTCTCTCTCTCTCTCTCTCTCTCTCTCTCTCTCTCTCTCTCTCTCTCTCTCTCTCTCTCTCTCTCTCTCTCTCTCTCTCTCTCTCTCTCTCTCTCTCTCTCTCTCTCTCTCTCTCTCTCTCTCTCTCTCTCTCTCTCTCTCTCTCTCTCTCTCTCTCTCTCTCTCTCTCTCTCTCTCTCTCTCTCTCTCTCTCTCTCTCTCTCTCTCTCTCTCTCTCTCTCTCTCTCTCTCTCTCTCTCTCTCTCTCTCTCTCTCTCTCTCTCTCTCTCTCTCTCTCTCTCTCTCTCTCTCTCTCTCTCTCTCTCTCTCTCTCTCTCTCTCTCTCTCTCTCTCTCTCTCTCTCTCTCTCTCTCTCTCTCTCTCTCTCTCTCTCTCTCTCTCTCTCTCTCTCTCTCTCTCTCTCTCTCTCTCTCTCTCTCTCTCTCTCTCTCTCTCTCTCTCTCTCTCTCTCTCTCTCTCTCTCTCTCTCTCTCTCTCTCTCTCTCTCTCTCTCTCTCTCTCTCTCTCTCTCTCTCTCTCTCTCTCTCTCTCTCTCTCTCTCTCTCTCTCTCTCTCTCTCTCTCTCTCTCTCTCTCTCTCTCTCTCTCTCTCTCTCTCTCTCTCTCTCTCTCTCTCTCTCTCTCTCTCTCTCTCTCTCTCTCTCTCTCTCTCTCTCTCTCTCTCTCTCTCTCTCTCTCTCTCTCTCTCTCTCTCTCTCTCTCTCTCTCTCTCTCTCTCTCTCTCTCTCTCTCTCTCTCTCTCTCTCTCTCTCTCTCTCTCTCTCTCTCTCTCTCTCTCTCTCTCTCTCTCTCTCTCTCTCTCTCTCTCTCTCTCTCTCTCTCTCTCTCTCTCTCTCTCTCTCTCTCTCTCTCTCTCTCTCTCTCTCTCTCTCTCTCTCTCTCTCTCTCTCTCTCTCTCTCTCTCTCTCTCTCTCTCTCTCTCTCTCTCTCTCTCTCTCTCTCTCTCTCTCTCTCTCTCTCTCTCTCTCTCTCTCTCTCTCTCTCTCTCTCTCTCTCTCTCTCTCTCTCTCTCTCTCTCTCTCTCTCTCTCTCTCTCTCTCTCTCTCTCTCTCTCTCTCTCTCTCTCTCTCTCTCTCTCTCTCTCTCTCTCTCTCTCTCTCTCTCTCTCTCTCTCTCTCTCTCTCTCTCTCTCTCTCTCTCTCTCTCTCTCTCTCTCTCTCTCTCTCTCTCTCTCTCTCTCTCTCTCTCTCTCTCTCTCTCTCTCTCTCTCTCTCTCTCTCTCTCTCTCTCTCTCTCTCTCTCTCTCTCTCTCTCTCTCTCTCTCTCTCTCTCTCTCACACACTCACTCACTCACTCACTCTCACACTCACTCACTCACTCAGACACATTCTCACTCACTCACTCACTCACACACACTCACTCACTCACTCACTCACTCTCTCACACTCACTCACTCACTCAGACACATTCACACTCACTCACTCTCACACACACACACACGCACACACTCTCACACACAC
>NW_015505385.1:773657-776612 GCF_001515645.1 Sinocyclocheilus grahami
ACACAAACACACGCACACACCCCCACAGACACGCACACACACACACACAGAGACACGCGCACACACACACACAGACACACAGAGACACACACACACAGAGACACGCGCACACACACACACAGAGACACGCGCACACACACACACAGAGACACGCGGACACGCGCACACAGAGACACGCGCACACACACACACAGAGACACGCGCACACACACACACAGAGACACGCGCACACACACACACAGAGACACGCGCACACACACACACAGAGACACGCGCACACACACACACAGAGACACGCGCACACACACACACAGAGACACGCGCACACACACACACAGAGACACGCGCACACACACACACAGAGACACGCGCACACACACACACAGAGACACGCGCACACACACACACAGAGACACGCGCACACACACACACAGAGACACGCGCACACACACACACAGAGACACGCGCACACACACACACAGAGACACGCGCACACACACACACAGAGACACGCGCACACACACACACAGAGACACGCGCACACACACACACAGAGACACGCGCACACACACACACAGAGACACGCGCACACACACACACAGAGACACGCGCACACACACACACAGAGACACGCGCACACACACACACAGAGACACGCGCACACACACACACAGAGACACGCGCACACACACACACAGAGACACGCGCACACACACACACAGAGACACGCGCACACACACACACAGAGACACGCGCACACACACACACAGAGACACGCGCACACACACACACAGAGACACGCGCACACACACACACAGAGACACGCGCACACACACACACAGAGACACGCGCACACACACACACAGAGACACGCGCACACACACACACAGAGACACGCGCACACACACACACAGAGACACGCGCACACACACACACAGAGACACGCGCACACACACACACAGAGACACGCGCACACACACACACAGAGACACGCGCACACACACACACAGAGACACGCGCACACACACACACAGAGACACGCGCACACACACACACAGAGACACGCGCACACACACACACAGAGACACGCGCACACACACACACAGAGACACGCGCACACACACACACAGAGACACGCGCACACACACACACAGAGACACGCGCACACACACACACAGAGACACGCGCACACACACACACAGAGACACGCGCACACACACACACAGAGACACGCGCACACACACACACAGACAGACAGACAGACACACACACACACAGAGACACACAGACGCAGCGTTCTCACTCAAGAAAATCAAAACAACAACATAGAACTAAAAAAAAAAGACACGGCTAAACCAATCTGCACTGAGCAACCGGAGCATACTTAACAGAAAGAGGAGGAGCCTCACTACAGACACAGACTGACATCATCTCACTCAGCTGCGTTTCTCCCAGAACCAATCACTTTCTCATCCTCCTCCGATGGGTTTCCGAGAAGTATATGAGGGAAAATATTCCTTTTTTATTTCTTCGTACGCATTCTCGATGTACTGAATGCAACAGAAAGGTGTTATTGACTTGAGCGTAAACCTATATCGTCGTGCGTCGCTTGAGTTTGGAAATCCTGTCCTCGTCCAGCACTTTTGATTTGTTTTGTGTTTTTCGTTCGACGCCCTCGTTTCTCCTCGTCTTTTTCTTTGGGCTGGAAATGTCACTCGCACACGCAAATCTATATATAAATCTATTTTTATAAGTCATTGCTTTCTGTTTCCGTGTCTTATACCCTCATCTCTTCGTGTGCTTCGGAGCGAATGGAAAGAAGGTGTTTGTGTGTTTAGTCTTTGGTTGGACTTGGTCTGGGTTGCTGGTTCGGTCGTGTTTCAGATGCATTGTGAATGAAGACGTTTTCCTTTTGTGTGATGCCTGTCGCCACCACGGCTTGATTCAGCAGTGTTATCCTCAGCCACGTGTGTGTGTGTGTGTGTGTGTGTGTGTGTGTGTGCGCATGCAGGTATGTGTGCACCTGTGTGTTGGTGGTGTTAGAGTGTGTGTGTGTGTGTGTACTGAATCAGTACTCAAACTTGGCATGCTGTTCAAACTGGATGCTAAAAGACTTTGGGGAGGATTTTATAAATGTTAATTATGTATCTATGTATAGTATGTATGTATGTAAAAGAAATCAATGGAGAAAAAAAAATGGTGAAGAAAAAGCAGTGTGTCGTGTGATTGGTTCTCAGCCGGGTGAAGTTCAGCGTTCGTTTCTCTGAAGTCTCTGTTTTTTTTCTCTCTTAATTAATTAGTCTTTTTTCGTGATTCTCTGAATCCTTCGTTCTGGTTTTGAACATTCTCTGCATTCAGCGTCTCTTATGCTCGTTTTTTAGGCCATCTTTATTTCTGATGAAAACAAATCAGATGAAACTCTTTTAAGGCGAGACGCTTCAGGCAAAACCATTGCTTTTCATCCAGATTTGGGGCTGTTTTGCTTCCATAGCATGTCCTCTTGCAGAAAAGTGAGGAAAAAATATCCAAAATACACATTTTAGTGTTTATTTTATTGTAGTTTATATATTTGCATCTGTAGATTTCAGTTTCAGTCCATATCTTGAACGGCTTCAGCAGCGCTTACATTATTCTCATAAAGGTTTTTACTGAGGGGTTTGTTTATATAACATTCACCTGCTCTTATACATTTCATTCCTAAAATCATGGTGAAAATTTATTTTTGTTTGTCTGATTTTTGGAGTGATAAAAAGAAAAGTAAAAAATACTTTCTATATAAAACCTTTAATATATCAACAAAATCAAACCAGAGTTTACCATCTTGCTTTCTGTTCTGGAAATGTATGCAAATATATACATATAAAATTATTTTATATATATATATATATATATATATATATATATATATATATATATTTTTTTTTATTTATACACACAGACATACAAATGTGTGTT
>NW_015505385.1:776742-807453 GCF_001515645.1 Sinocyclocheilus grahami
AAATATTTTATATATATATATATATATATATATATATATATATATATATATAATTTTTTTTATTTATTTACACAGTCATTCAAAAGTTTGGTATTGGTATGATATTTTTACAGAAGTCTCTTCTGCTCAAGGCTGCATTTATTTGATCAAAAATGCAGATAAAAATACAGTAATATTTTTACAACAAAATACTGGTTTTCTATTTTGATACACTTTAAAATGTAATTTATTTCTGTGATCAAAGCTGTATTTTCAGCATCATTACTCCAGTCTTCAGTGTTACATGAGCGAGTGTGAGAGAGAGTGTGAGAGAGAGTGTGAGAGTGAGTGTGAGTGAGTGAGTGTGTGAGTGAGAGTGAGTGTGTGAGTGTGTGAGAGAGGGTGTGTGTGAGAGGCTGAGTGTGTGAGAGGCTGAGTGTGTGTGTGAGAGGCTGAGTGTGTGTGTGAGAGGGTGAGTGTGTGTGAGAGAGAGGGTGAGTGTGTGAGAGAGAGAGAGTGAGTGTGTGAGAGAGAGAGAGTGAGTGTGTGAGAGAGAGAGAGTGAGTGTGTGAGAGAGAGAGAGTGAGTGTGTGAGAGAGAGAGAGTGAGTGTGTGAGAGAGAGAGAGTGTGTGTGTGTGTGTGTGAGAGGGTGGGTGTGTGTGTGAGAGGGTGAGTGTGTGTGTGAGAGGCTGTGTGTGTGTGAGAGGGTGAGTGTGTGTGTGAGAGGGTGAGTGTGTGTGAGAGAGAGGGTGAGTGTGTGAGAGAGAGGGTGAGGGTGAGAGTGTGTGTGTGAGAGAATATATAAAACTATATATACTATAGTTTTATAGTGTGTGTATGTAAATATAGAACTATATATATACACGCACACAATAATATAATGATTAATTTTATGAAATTGAATGAGAGGTACTTTCAGAGTCAAGAGGCCTTCAAAGTGTGTTGTGCTCTATAAAATACAGCATTTATTAAAACTAAGCTGAAGTTATTTTCCATAGGAATCCTTGAGGAGTGACGTGCGGTAGTTCTGTGTGCGTGGCTATGTTGAGATGCTGGTGTGTGTGGGTGAGCAGATGATCCGGATGTGTGAGAGAGAGGGTGAGGGTGAGAGTGTGAGGGTGAGAGAGAGGGTGAGTGTGTGTGTGAGAGAATATATAAAACTATATATACTATAGTTTTATAGTGTGTGTATGTAAATATAGAACTATATATATACACGCACACAATAATATAATGATTAATTTTATGAAATTGAATGAGAGGTACTTTCAGAGTCAAGAGGCCTTCAAAGTGTGTTGTGCTCTATAAAATACAGCATTTATTAAAACTAAGCTGAAGTTATTTTCCATAGGAATCCTTGAGGAGTGACGTGCGGTAGTTCTGTGTGCGTGGCTATGTTGAGATGCTGGTGTGTGTGGGTGAGCAGATGATCCGGAGCGCTCGGCTCTTCTCGCTGTGTGTCTGGAGCGCGTCTGTGTGCTCAGAGAAGCAGTAGACGCAGGTTTCTGTGGCCCTCGGCCGCTCCGGAGACTCTTCATCCGCCCGAGCCATCAGAGAATCTGCAGCAAAACAAACACATTCAGTCGAGCGAGAGCGCAGAACTACATCAGGAACATCCCATCTGAGCCATACTGTAAAAATAACATGGTTAATATAATGTTCATTTAAATGTCAGTTGTTAATTTAATAAAGTTGAAGTAGGCTACTGTCCATAAACATTTTTATTATGCAAATAAAAAATAATAATTATACATACACAAAAAAATGTGACACATTTAGGTAAGATGAAGTTTTGAACATCATTCTAAGTTACACCAAAATCATATTCAATGTTTTAAGAAGTATGTAGAACTATAAGAAATGTTCAAATCAAAATTTCTAAACAGTTTGAACTAAAATACATTATAATATGACCTTGAATTATTTTATTTGTTATTGTCTCTTTTGTCAAAACATTTCCCCCTATATATGTATGTATGAAATATATTTTTCATTATTTATTAACACTGCCATAAAAAAGTTAAACCAAAAACATTTAATATTTTTGGAGAAATACATTCATTTTTTTCCTGCATATATATATATATAGACAGACAGATATAGAAATTATTTATTAACTCTGCCATAATATATAATGATAGATGAAATAAAAGTTAAACCAAAAACATTCAATATTTTTGGAGAAATACATTACATGCATACATTTTTTCCCTATATATATATATATATATAGAGAGAGAGAGAGAGTATATTTATTTTATATTTTATTCATATTTATTGACACTCCCATAATATATAATGATAGATGAAATAAAAGTTAAACCAAAAACATTCAATATTTTTGGAGAAATACATTACATGCATACATTTTTTCCCTATATATATATATAGAGAGAGAGAGAGTATATTTATTTTATATTTTATTCATATTTATTGACACTCCCATAATATATAATGATAGATGAAATAAAAGTTAAACCAAAAGCATTCAATATTTTTGGAGAAATACATTACATACATTTTTTCCCTATATATATATATAGAGAGAGAGAGAGTATATTTATTTTATATTTTATTCATATTTATTGACACTCCCATAATATATAATGATAGATGAAATAAAAGTTAAACCAAAAGCATTCAATATTTTTGGAGAAATACATTACATACATTTTTTCCCTATATATATATATAGAGAGAGAGAGAGTATATTTATTTTATATTTTATTCATATTTATTGACACTCCCATAATATATAATGATAGATGAAATAAAAGTTAAACCAAAAGCATTCAATATTTTTGGAGAAATACATTACATACATTTTTTCCCTATATATATATATAGAGAGAGAGAGTATATTTATTATATATTTTATTCATATTTATTAACACTCCCATAATATATAATGATAGATGAAACAAAAGTTAAACCAGAAACATCCAATATTTTTGGAGAATATGTTTTGCGATCCCTCATAGTGTAGCTGAGTATGATTCACCTTCGGAGGACTGTCCGTGTTTGTTGGGCTGCTGTTTCTTGGTGTCCAGCGGTGGCTGGTGTTTGGCTCTCTTGAGCAGCAGCAGGAACGCAGCGGTCAGCGAGAACAGCAGCACGATGATGCAGAGGCCTAGCAGCGAGTAGAGCAGCGCCTCCGAGTACAGCGCTGATCCGGACACCGAGCGCCCTCTGCCGGGGACCAGCTGCACTGCAGAGCCGCCGACATCAGGCCTCTGCGTCACGAACACCGCTCCTGTGCCTGGATCACAGTCACAGCCAACATACAGCTATAGAATATACATGCAAGTCTTTTTTATTTGGAGAACACACTTTTTTTATTTATTTTTTTATTAAAGGGGGTAAATACACATTTATCCTGCTACGTTTATTTTTTGTAGGTCATTTCCCAAACCATAGTAACCACAAAATAACAGTTTTTGCTGCACTAACCATAGTTTAACCATAGTATTTGTAGTAGTAAAACAAAAATAGCAAAATAGCCTACGCCAAAAACCATGGGTACTGCTCTATTACTATAATAAAACCATGGTTCATTTCTAACTATTAGACAGCTGGTCGTATTTTATTGAAGCTTGTTACCACCATGGACTGCTTTAAAAAAAAAAAACAGTATTTGTGACTTTTTATCTCACCGTTATGACTTTGTCACAATTCTAAGTAGGCCTGTATATCTCACAATTAAGCCTTTCTTCTTGTAATTATGACTTTCCCCCTTAGACTGCCAGGGAAAATGGTCAAAATTGTAAAATGTAAATGCAGAATAAAAAAAAAAAAGTCTTAATTGCAAGATGTAAACTCAGAATTCTGGAAAAAGTCAAAATTGAGATGTAAACTGAATTCTGGAAAAAAAAAGTCAGAATTGCTCAGAATTCTGGAAAAAAAGTCACAAGTGTGAGACGTAACCTCAGAATTTTGAAGACAAAGAAACGTCAGAAGAATTACGACCACTTTAACCCTACAGCGTGCAATTAAGAGATATTATAAACTCACAATTCTTCGAAAGAAAACTTCAGCTTCAGTAGCACTTGGAAGCACAGCACTTCTAATGTAATTCTGTGTATTGAAAAGCTCAAATGTGAAGTGTGTTTGTTCTGAGCTGTGCCTCATCGACTCACTCCTGCATGCGTCTGCGCAGGCCTCTGGATGACTGCCGCACAGCTCGGAGCACTTCAGACACTTCTTCAGCAGCGTGTCGTAGAACTGACCGGACACGGCTTTACATCTCCAGGCCACTGCCACACAACATCACAGTCATCATCAGACCCTGCTCTGGACACGCGTGAGCTGAAGACGACGGGGTAACTTACCGCAGTATTGAGAGCAGCGTGTGGGAATCACAGAGTCGTGGCAGATCATACTGCAGGACACACACTCTCGCAGCAGCCTGTCCATGTACTGACCCTCCGGACAGCTCTGTGCCATCGCTCAAGCCCCGACAAACACCTGCACACAGCATGCACACACTGAGCATCACCATATAAACACCTTCTTGATTTGAAATGAGACTCCCAGATTAAACGAGAACACTTCTGCTTTTAATGCAACAGATCGTGAAAACCATGTATAAAATGAAGAAAAGGAGAACATTTGGTCCGTTCTAAAGGCTAGTTCAATCGTCCTGATTATTGTGTTAACTGTTCATTGAACCGACACACACAGAGGAAACCAAACTTTGTGAGATCCTCATCAAAAGGACTTGTTTTAGTTTCTCGTGCTCGTGGCTGATCATCCATCACACAAAGAAGGTGATCATTATATGAATCATTCACAGAAGTGAGATATAGATTGGCATTTACAGCTAAAGCTAAAGTTGATATACTTTACACAGCATGGGTTATAACTTGATTTATTTGATTTACATTATATACACACACACACACACACACACACATAGCATAATAATACAACATCGTACTGCAATCAATGAACTGAACACAACTGGCACAAAGATATTTGTAATATATTCAGAAGGGTTGTAAAAAAGCACTGAACCTAAAGGTAATTATAAAAGCAAATGCTATGAGTTATGTTATTGTTTATAAACAATATTCAATATTCACTTTTTTTTAAAAAGGAAAATGCCATGTAAAACTTTTGGATTGTAATTGATGGTCAGCTGATCTTATTATTACATTAATGAAGTTTTGCATGAAATGTACTTGTAGATTTCAGGATTATTGTTTAAACTCATAAGTTCATAAGTGTTGTGAATCTGTAGATAGGCTGTAAATCTGACGCACATGCATGTGCTGCACTTACCTCGAGTGAGAACGGAGACCTGAGGGGTCTGGAGTTTAGCTTTCTGTGAGTGTGGGACTATTTGTACCAGCAGATGATTTGAATAAAACCACACTGAGCCTCAGGAGACCACACTGCTGCAACTGCTTGTGTTATACACAGATCACATTTCTGAACATCTTTAATTATTTAATATCCCAGTTTATTATACAAATAAACCTGAGAACATGGAAACCCAAAATGCTTTGGAACTGAAAAATAAATGTTTTATATATATATATATATATATATATATATATACCTATATATGCTACCGTTCAAAATTTTTGGATCAGTAATTAAAAAAGGATAATCATTTTTTATTCATCAAGGGTGCACGAAATTGATCAAAGGTGACAGCAAAGACATGCATAATGCAACAAATGACTTCTATTTTAAGTAAATGCGGTTCTTTTGAACTTTCTATTGATCTGTGATTCCTGAAAAATACATTTGGTCACGGTTTCCACAAACATATAGCTGTTTTCAGCATTGATAATAATCAGAAATGTTTGTTGAGCAGCAGATCAGCATATTATACTGATTTCTGAAGATCATGTGACACTGAAGACTGGAGGAATGATGCTGAAAATACAGCTGCGCATCACAGAAACACATTATATTTTTCACATAGAAAACAGCGATTAGAATTTATACTAATATTTCACAATTTGATCAAATATATTAATATTAGCGTAAACTGAACACAATTTGCATTACATTCATAGGTTGTAAGTGTACTGAGCTTCATTTCATCATTACTGCACACACACAAATCAAACTGAGAATTGTTCACACATTAGCCTTTATTTGTTTGGTAAATGAATGTAATGCCTTTTATTTATTTTGGTCAATAACAACACTGGAAAAAGGTTGGCGGACACTTGATCACGTTTCTCAATAATTGTCAATATTTACAGGTCATGAACATGATGCATAATCCATATACAAGCCAAAGCCTGAACACAAGTCCACAGTCCTTCACTTTTTAGATAGAAAACAAAACCCAAACTGGACAACAGAGGGAGACATTTTGCAACAATTTGATTGCCAAAAAAAAGTGGAGGGGAGCTTGCTTTGTCATGCATCTTAATATGTCCAGATTTTCTTATGTGTCATTAGAGTTAGTCAGTTGTGCTGAAGGGTTTCTTTTAAATGATCATTTCCCACTGAAAGTCATTACCAGACACTTTTAATCACAAATGCATACATATATTAACTTCATTATATTAATTATCACTTAGTTGCACCTCACAAATGAAATAATATTACAGTTTGGTCATTTGTAATATTTAGTATGTTGGTTGAAGTTTGTTAAATGCGTACCACTTAATGTTCAACTTACTAAAATGTTTTTAAATTAAAAGTCGTGTTAGCATTAGTTACTGCACTGTGAACTAACACAAACACAAATAACTCGTTCTATTAATGCATTAACCCATATTAATACATAAATCACTGGGCTATGTTAGATAATGCATTAACTCATGTTAACAATGAGACCTTAAAGAAAGAAGCAGTAAAAGTGGGTTTGCACCTTTGTACAATTTAATTAAATCGCAATCACGCTTTCTCCACAAATGGCCTGACAATAAGAGTGTTTGAGGAATTATTTAATTAGACCTGAGGATTATTCTGCTTGGGTGGGTTGTAATAAATTGGACCTTTACAATAAATAACTGGGCAAAAATTGAGCTGTGGCAGCTTAGCAACAAGAGGAATGACAGGCACATCTCAGCACAGCCTGACATTGAGCTATGCTACATCCTTATGATGACGCTCAGCACAGCACACAATACACAGCCTTCATTCAAGCAGCTATTGGAGAAGGTGAAGAATGAGTCATTCTTCAAGACTTAACAGAATGCTTCATCCACACAAAATGAAAATGTGCTCACCCTCAAGTCATCCGAGATTAGGATGAGTTTGTTTCTTCATCAGATTTGGAGAAATGAAGCATTGCATCAGTGTCTCAGCAATGGATGCTCTGCAGTGAATGGGTGCCGTCAGAATGAGAGACTAAACAGCTGATAAAAACATCACAATAATCCACAGCACTCCAGTCCATCAGTTAACATCTGGAGAAGACAGATGTTAGGCACTTTTAACTAAAATACGAGTCCATAATCCACAACGCTTTCTCCAGTGAAAAAGTGTCTGAATCAGGAGAGAAATCTGCACAGATCAAGCACCGTTTAAAGCATTAAGGCACTTTTAACTAAAATACGAGTCCATAATCCACAACGCTTCCTCCAGTGAGTCAGTGTTCTGGTGTGAATCAGGAGAGAAATCTGCACAGATCAAGCACCGTTTAAACAGCTCTAAACACATATGTGGCTGGATTGTGATGTGAGAGACAACAGCAGATGCACTTTTTCACTGAAGGAAGCGTTATTATAGATTATGGACTCGTATTTTAGTTAAAAATGTCTTAATGCTGGATTTGTTTCAGCTTTTGTCTTCTCCAGATGTTAACTGATGGACTGGAGTGCTGTGGATTACTTGTGGATTATTGTGATGTTTTTATCAGCTGTTTGGACTCTCGTTCTGACGGCACCCATTCACTGCAGAGCATCCATTGCTGAGACACTGATGCAATTTCTACAAATCTGATGAAGAAACAAACTCATCTACATCTTGGAAATATTTATTTTTGGGTCAACTATTCTTTTAATAAAACAGACATTTGGTATGATGAATGATGGACATCTTTGAAATGTGTTATTAATATAAAGGAAATGCTATATTGTGCCCACACCATCAGACAAGGGACTCTATATAAACCTGACATAAGATACAACACTAGAGCATGACACACTAACACACAACCTATTCTGCCTGACGGTCAAAGGCACATTGAACTGAACTCAAAGTACTCGACGAATACTGCGATAACCACTTTGCTGTCATCAATACTTCCCCAGGTTTCAAAATATGTGTTTCCAAAACTGTTTACACTTCTAAACGTGAGCTCGTTCACTTTTCAACACCTGCAGCATAACAGATCTGATTCTGGCCCTTAGAAATCAGACAGACTGAAGTAAACAAGTTCGGTTTTAGCCCTTCGCAAATGTTACAATGATCTAAACCCCTCAAACGGGCAAGAGCTGAATACGTTCTGTTAATGCCAGCTCAATATATACACATTATACAGCTCTGTGAGCGACAGCGGCTTTCAATGAGCGTTTTATTTACAAGCATATAATAGTAAATCAATTGATTGTACATTCAGGTGGAGGGTTTATTGTTAAAGCTCTGTGAATGAATGCACACGGTTTCTGCGTCTCTCATTCTGTGATTCTTTAAGGCACTTGCAGCGTCCTTTTATCAGCCTTGCTAGAATAAATAATTGTTTTAAAAGTGCAATGCAAATGTAAAGCGCGGCTGCTGATGCTATTCGTCGTCACTACAGAACAGTCCATGTGTGACGGGATGCATTCATCACAATGATGGATCTTATGTTTTATAATGAGGTATATTTTTGACCAGAACGACTGCACAATTATGCACTTGTTTGAATACTTTTCTGAGTGAACTGCATGCCCTCTGTCATCCTCGTCCGTCTCACTGCCCCTTGACCCTCATTGCTATGACTGAGGTGAGTGAGCAAGGTTGTTTGCATTAAAGCAGGAACGAGGATTTCTTTGCATCTCATTTGCCAGCTGATGAATGTTAATTTAGTATAGCCAATGGCCATATGGTTACTTCATACTTCCATTTGCACAATTACAACACAATACAATGAAACTTTCTCCAGGTCAGATAACGATTAAGCTCTAAACTAAAGATTCGACTACAGCTCTGATTCAAAACCTAGTGTGCATTTAACTCCTGATTCCTATAGAATTCCAATCTGATCTCAAGATAATTCGTACATATTTTATGAGTTCCCCAATTCTTATGAATTCGTACGAATGACCTAGCCCTAACCCCGCTCCTAAACCTAGGGTCTAGACAAATCGTACGAGTGAGGTCGTATGAATTTGTGCGAATTAGCCATTCGTTCGAATTGGTTGTGAGATAGCATTACATACTGTATATACACTGGTAACAACAATCCTCTAATAAGCATAAAAACACATTACACACAAAATATGGATAAAGTAGTCTGTTTTCATTAGAATTTTTTTCACCGTGCATTTTAGGATTGCCTTTTTCGTGAAGGATACTGTATAAATAACGCCTTAAAAATTTGGCTAAGAAGGAGGTAGCTTAAATGCTGCTGCCTACACTTTTTGGAGCTGCCTGAAAATGTTGTTTAGATAGGAAGCATACTAGGTTTTGTAACAGAGCCCATCTCCCCCTCCTCTCCACTGAACGTTATGTACATTTCCTCTACCAAAATAATACCAAACAGGCGAAATATTACGAGGGAAGATTTTTAAATGTAAACAAGATATTCTAAGTATAACAACAAATAAATATGCCACGGAAATGTACATCTTTGTTTAGATTTCGGAGACCTTTTCTATTCAGCGATGTGGCCTTGTCGAGCACTCGTCTTGTATTCATCGTCACAAAAAGCCTTGAATAATAAGAAGCCTCTAACAAGCTGTTTCCACAAACAGAATGAAATCATGTTTATCCAATGAAGGCCATGACTTGTCTTTGAACCCTAAAGACAATTTTGGCACTGAACATACACTCATAATTACACAACAGCCTTAGAATTTCTTCAGACAGTAACACCGAACAAAGCAACGAGAGTTATTTACAGTAAATGACATTCGTTTGCTCATCGCTTAAATACATCAGATCAGTCAGCTCGAGCTCACCCCAAAAAATGTGGTTTGGGTTGCGTTTAGGTATTTATTGTTGTTCTAAAATACTGAATCTCTCCCAGCGCATGTAATCTGAGACTTTCAGTGGACCACTTTCATGTAACATCTAATCTCAGCAGACTTTTATCTCCTCAGATGCTGGTTTGAAGGTCTCCGTTGAGCAGCGCGGCGTTGTGCGTTTCCGTCATGACGTCGTTGACCATTCGAGTCCTGTCCTGTCGACTGTCGCTGCGCTCGATCTCATCCAAGCCGCCGACTCTTTTAAGACACAGGACGTTTTGGAAGCTCTTCTTGAAGTTGTCCGACAAGAAGGCGTAGAGGATGGGGTTGGCGCAGCTGTTGGCGTAACCCAGCACCACCACGAAGTCAAAGGTGCTCTTCAGCACAGTTGTGGTGGGAACGGTTCCGGTCACAGAGGTCACGTTGAATACGTAGAAAGGTAACCAGCATAAGACGAACACCACTACTACGATAGACACCATACGGGTGACTTTCCGCTCAGAGCGCTTTCGTTTGGTGGAGCCGACTCGCATGCCGGAGGATTTCACCTTTATGACGATGAGCAGGTAGCACATGGAGATGACTATCAGTGGTAAGAAAAACCCCATGAAGAAGGTGTAGAAGATGAAAGCGGTGTAGTAGGTGTTCTGTGGCTCCGGCCACAACATGGTACAAGTCCGGGCCTCGTTCCTTTTAGTGTTCACACCGCTGTAGATCATAATCGGTAGGTTAACCAGCAGAGAGACGCCCCACATGGCCAGACTGATGGTTTTGGCCATGCGCGGCTTTCGCCATTTGGTGGATTTGATCGGATGCACCACGGCCAAGTATCGATCGAAGCTCATGACCGTCAGAAAGAAGATGCTGGTGAACTGGTTCATGGAGTCCACGGTTAGGATGACGCGGCATATCGCCGATCCAAAGGGCCAGTGGAGCAGCGAGAGCTGAATGGCGATGAAAGGCAAGCTCAGCATGCACAGGACATCCGCCACGGCCAGGTTCAGAATGTAGATGTTCGTGACGGTCTTCATCTTGGCGTAGCGCAGGATGACGTAAATGACCAGGGCGTTCCCACAGAGCCCCACCGCGCAGACGACGAAGTACACAAACGTGATGACTGCCGAGCTGGTTTGGTCGAAGCCAGGGTGGGTGCTATTGTGAGGGTAAATCTCCAGACCAAAGTCAGACTCGTTCCCGGGGAAGAAACTATCATTGAGCAGGCGGTCAGGGAGGGACATGTTGGAATTGGACATAAACGTCCATTTCGTGTCCATTTTGGCAGTGTTCTGTAGTGTTTATTCACCGGGAAAAGGCTTATGAAGATAGAGTCTGCAGTTTAATGCGAAACCTGTGTGCATTGATAAAAACAAGGAAATATGAGTTAACAACTAAGCTTGTCTTGGTTGAAGTAAAACCTAATCAAAGATGTTTATACATAATAATTGTAGAGTTGTTTTGGGTGTATTAATGGTAGACTGTAGCCCTGATTTCTGAATAACTGAATTCAGACTCAGTGTTAATATGACAGTTTAATGCACGCCACAAAATTTTACAAATTGACATTTTAAACGTTATGTAATGTATACTCTTAGAATTTACATGAGTGTTTTCACTTGGACAGTTCATGCATTTGAGACAAATGCAAGTGTACATGGTTGTTAACCTGCCCCAAATGGGTTTACGTCAGCACTCAATACATTTTGGGAATCCCACAACCCACAGCAATCATGGATGAGACACATGGATAGAGCAATCCCGAATCTCAACCAATGATTGCTATATGGAGCATGCGACAGAAAATGTGAATTTTTCTGACACGTTTGCATATTGCGAGAGAACAGCAGACTAAGATAAGCACATACAAATAAAAGCAATTTGACATTTATATGGCCAAGTGAAAATGGAATGCATGAAGTGATTAAACGTAAACAGCCCTTTTATCAAAACTGATTATGAATCCAAAGTCATGCATTTACTTGCAACTTTGAATAAACAAGGACTTTACCTTGTCTGTCTGGTTTCTACAGCTCATTGACTTTTGCCCTAGCAAATATTGGTTTAATTGATCTTTATAGAGCAAACAGCACGACTATTTAATCTATCTAACAAAAGATGCTGACCTAATTTTGCTGTAGGCCTACAGCTCATCCAACGCTCTTGTCTTTATATGAATGAATTAATATAAAAGTGAAGTACTGCAGTGTTGTCCTGCCGTTTAGATTGCAGAGATCCATCCAAATCGTGTCTGTCTCCATCCCACACAGCCTCACAGCATCTTAAACCCAGCTGGGATCAAATCAAACGCTTAAAAAGACTCTCAACTGATCAGTCCAGCTTAAATGCATTTAATCAAGCAATTAAAAAGAGAATTAAACATCCCACTCTGTCTTTCTCTTTGTGTATTGAATATATCCTGCGCTTTTCAGTCAGTAGCGACTCGACATAAATGATCAAATAATGGATTATGGACACAAAATGAGTTACACAGCCACCTGACTAGATTGCTTTACCTAAAACGGCTATTAACAATGTGCATAATTATAGCGTATGCTTTTTATTTTCAAATAAAAAAGTTAAATCTTAAATAATATCAATATAGTATGCTGCAACGATTTTAAACACTGCACCGATGTGTATCATTCTAATAATTTACCTGTAGTTTTTGGGCACCTTTTGGAGATCCATTCCTGGAATATGACAGCTTCACATGCTTCCACGGATCACCATCATATAATATTACCGCAAAACTGTGCGCTCAAGAGCGAAATCCAACTAAGAATAAACGACGCTCGCATTTGACGCGTCCTGATAAGCTCGCCTCGCGCGTGCGTCAGTTCTCCTCAGATAACAAACGATGGTTAACATAAACTAAAACATGTGTTAAGAGGCGAATGACGCACTTAAACTTTGCAAAGAAATAAGATTCGAGTCATGAAAGCGAGATCTCGGGGGCCGAGGTCGAATTCCTCTGGTGTCTTCAGTCAGAGATGAAAGATGTCAGTGAGATCCTTGCGCTTCACGCGCTGCTTGATATATATCCCGCTCCGCGCGCAGGACGCATTCATCTGAACCACGTGCAAGGCTATATTCAGTAGTTTCTGCTGTGTGGTCTCGATAAGGATTCGGAAATATGGCAGGGGTCAACATAGCTACTTATATGAATATGCTTAAAATTAGATTTGGTTCAAATAAATGCATGAGGGAATAGATCCAGAAACTTCATATCATGAGAAATCCTATCTTCTCTATTCATCTGAGAATATAAAGAGGTTGGTGTCCTACACTGTTGTGAATGTAGCTACATTGTAACATCTGAGGGGCGCGTTGTAACTTGTAACATGACCATATGACAGCTTAAAATGTTATCTGATCTAATAAAATAAAATAGCATTACAAGACAAACTAAAATAAGTTGTCAATATAAAATAATAATAATTTTTTTTTTTTTGAATAAAATAATGGCTTTTTTAAAGAATTAAAAATATTCTGATTTTGGAGATTGACAACGAACACATTGCAACCATGCTTGGGATAAACGAGCTAAAATGCTTTAAAAAAAATTGAAATAATAATTTCTGAACATTAAGCATCGACTGTCAGTCTTTATTCACCTGTTTCTCCAAGTTTCTCATAAAAATTCATTAAAGTAAATAGTGTAAATTACATTGCTTAACAATAGCATAGTTTAAGAGATTTTGTTTGGTTGCAAGGCAACTGTACAGACCCAAAATCAATATATTTCTTGGGTATACACTCTTAAAAATAAAGGTGCTTCAAAAGGTTCTTCAAGCGATGCCATAGAAGAACCATTTTTGGTTCCACAAAGAAGCATTCAGTCAAAGGTTCTTTAAAAGAACCATCTCTTTCTTACCTTTTTATAATCTGAAGAACCTTCTTTCGCCACAAAGAAGCTTTTGTGAAATAGAAAGGTTCTTCAGATGTTAAAGGTTCTTAATGGAACCATTTAGATAAAAAAAAGGTTCTTCTATGGCATCGTGAAGCACCTTTATTTTTAAGAGTGTATGTGGTTATGTTGTTTCTTTACCACCCTGAGAAGGTGAAAATGGAGCTGTTCCTCACTATTTTCAGTACTGAAAAAGACATTCTCAGACACAGATGGTACAAATCAGCTATTCATTTTTATTTTCAGAGTATCTGAAAAAACTTTGTCAAACACAAACTGTAAAATAAGGTCTCATTTCTACCTTCTCTCAAGTCATTTGAAATACTATTTAACCTAGCTTTATAATCAAATGTGGGTGAAATTGACATCAAAATAATGTAATAAAATGATGTGTGTACATTTCAAAACACATCAGTGTATCCTCACTTTGCATGCATGTTCATGGCCCTAAATGAGAAAAAGTCACAAAATGTCTAGAATAAAATCACAGGTTAACTGGTATTTCCGATATAGCCTAACTCAAAAATCGAATCGGAGCATAATACAAGGGTTAAATATTTCCACACATGCTAGCATGACAAAATTTACAGTATTTACTAATTACCATATCAACACTATATAGAGAAAAAAGTGCGCAAATTCGCTGAACATTTATTTTACCATAGTAAAAGTAAATTTTTGGCTTAAGTAAAGTTTTCATCTCAGTTTTTATTATTCATTTAAAATGAGACAAATCTGCTATTATTTTAATCTCTGATCTGTTCATTTGTTTTTTTAATGATTCGATAACTAGCAGAAGACACTAAACAGTTTAAATGCAGATGGGTGCAACTTGTAACACTGTGCCCCATTATCATTAAAGGGGTCATATGATGCTATTTCAAATTTTCCTTTCTCTTTGGAGTGTTACAAGCTGATTGTGCATAGATAAGATCCCTGAAGTTGCAAAGACTAAAGTCTCAAAACCAAAGAGATATTCTTTATCAAAGTTAAGACTCTGCCACGCCCCCCTAAAACGGCTCGTTCTAACACGCCCCCACATATCTACCTCACTATGTGGAAATATTAGCATAATGCGCCGAAATGTGCACGCAGAGAAAGACGGCGTGGTTTCGGTAACCACAGTTAGTGTTGAAGCAGCATGTCAGGGAGACGCAGCGTCTCGTTCCCTTCGGGGAGCCATGGATACATACGTAACCTCGAGATGTTCCCCTTCAGGAACTCGAGCTGTGTTGAACACTTTGGAAATGAGAATACTCACTGCGCCATACGAGCAAGTCCCTGTCTGATGTGTGTCTGGTGAGCACATCAAGACAAGAGAACTTGGGACCCCAGGGTTGGTGTCAGGTCCAGACTGTAAAACCGGACAAATGTGTGCGGAGAGGACCAGCCCACAACAGCACAAATATCCTGGAGGGCCACGCCCACTGAAAAGGCCTTGGAGGCCGCCATACTCCGGTTCGAGTGCACTCTGACTCTCATCAGTGAGGGGGGATCTAACCTCTGTCTACAGTGTGCAGGACCCATTGTGAGACATTTGGCAGAAGCTTCTACGCTGTCAAAAAGCACCTCTGGTGTCACTAGAGGAGCCACTTCGGTGCCCTGAAGCAGTTGGCCGACAGGGAACGACCGACCTGACTGCTCTAGCGCCCTCATCGAGCTTTCCTGGGGGCAAGGTATCAGTGAAGCTCCCTGAGGGCACTGAGGAGGATCGGGCACCATATACTGAGGTGTGTACCTCTCCTCCCCAGGGTCGACTGCCCTCAGGGTCCTGACGGTGGAATTGTCAGGACTGCTTGGCCGAGGTCCTCTTGGACATAATAACGGTCCACAGATCCGTTTTCTGTTTAGAGGCCCCCGCCCCCTGATCTTTCTGCAGTCCCAAAGACCTAGGGAGGAAATTCTGGAATGCCGCCGCTTGCTTCTTCGCCTCCTGAAACCTCTCCAGGCCAGAAGGCGATAGCGGGGCATCCAGGAGGAAGAATCTGTCCTTGTCTTGTAGTTCAGAAAGATTCAACCACAGGTGTCGCTCCATAGCCACCAGTGCTGCCATGGAATGGCCATTTCCTTGGTGGCTCGAAGCGACAGGTCTGTGGCCCGACGTAGTTCAGCGACTACGTCGGATTCCTCTTCCTCCCTATCATCCAGGTCTTTTAGCAGGTCAGCCTGGTACGCCTGCAACACCGCCATAGTGTGCAGACACGCACCGGCCTGAACTACTGCCACACAAGCTTTCCCAACCAAGCCGGATGTCAGTTTTACTGGCCTGGTGGGAAGCTTCGGGGCCTTCAGGGACGATGCTGAGGACGTTGTCCAATGTTAGAGTAATTGGATACTGTAGGCCTGAAGAGTCGGGAACGAATACGGTTTATCCCACGATCTGGTGACTTCAGAATGGAGATTGGGGAAAAATGGAAGGCCCCGCCGTGAAGGCTGTGATCTAGCTTTAAGGAAGCGCTCGTCCAGCTTGCTCTTGGGATGAGCGTCCTGTTTCTTGGCTGGCCATTCGATGTTCAGTTTGGCTACAGCATGAGTCACAACCTCCACGAGCTCCTCATACACGAGGGACTGCGGTGGCGAGTCCACAGTCTCCTCCGTGTCGACGCTCATCACATCAACCTCCTCGGAGGAAGATAGATGAAGCGCCTGGCCCTCTCTCCTGGGGGAAGAAACCGCCGGGCGGGCTTCGGATCCCTAAAAAGGGGGCCGTGGATCTAGCGGGTGAGGACCGAGATAAGGACGAGCCCGTCTCGGATCCCTCTGCTAAATCCACTTGCAATCCCCACGATAACAGCCACCGCTGTGCCTCAGCAACAGCGGGGCCGGACCCAGCAGGATCGCGAACCTTGCCGCTTTCATCGAAGATGGCCAGGCGGGAGCGGAGCACACGGAGCGGGAGAAGCTCACAGTCATTGCAGGCAGCCCCCTCGAGAGCTGCCCATGCATGCTCCGCTCCCAAACAGACGACACACAAATCGTGTGTATCCCCACCCCGAGAGATAGCGTGGGCAGGGAGGAGCACACAACTTGAAACGCCATCCGCTCATCACAGATTTTGTTTTACACTTTTGTTTCTGACTGACTGAGTGCTTTTTGCATACACAGACACACATACACAGACACGCTTGCTGAAGAGCAGAAGCTAACATGTGCATTTGCCAGATGCGCCTTTATGCTTCCTGGTTGCTCACGTCACTCCGCTCGTAACGTCTCGCTTCTCTATTGGACTGATTTCACACACGCTTCATTGTGGGGTCTCGATCCCAAAGCGTTCGACGCAGCTCGAGTTCCTGAAGGGGAACATTTCTTTTGATGTATGTTTTGTTGTGTCTGTTTCTCACTCCCATGTGAGCGAATAATGAGTGCAGGTAAATAGAAAAAGTGGAAAGATGTAAGATGTGCCCTACCAAACATGACACCAAAGCCAGGACCATGTGTGTTCATCTGCAGAAATTCATCTGCAGAAAGCACAAGCTTGCTGTGTGCACGTCATGTCAACAGTGATTGCTTGAATTTGTTCAGTGAGACTAAAGAAAAAAAAGATGAGCCTGTATAAGGAAAGTAAAGATTAATTTAATTCCACAGCGATTTCAAATTGTTGATTTAGGATGTTTTGAACATGTAAAAAAAAAAAAAAAAGATGTTGAATAAAAATGTAAAATGTTAGGTTACAAGAGTTTATTTTCAAAATTTGTTAAAACAAACATGTTAAAAAAATTGTGGTTAAGCACATTTTTAAAAATCATATTTTATATTAATTGTTTGCAATATGTGACAAGTACTGATATTAAAATGCTCCTGTTCCTACCTGATTCCTTCTTGTTTTTCATAATATGATATTTAGGGAATTGCATTGAATGCAATACTGATTTTATGACTTGCAATTGTGAGTTTATATCACGCAATCCTGAGAAAAAAGTCTGAATTGTACATAAAAATCACAATTATCTTTTTTCTTTTTCTTTTTTACTTGGTGGTGCATGGAAACAGGCTTCATACGTTCTTAATGACAGTTCCTCGGCTGGTACAGGACCCTGTGCAGCCTGGGGCCAGTTGCGTAAACAAAGCCACTATGTTGTGTCTTAAGAACTAGTTTGACCGACTATAGCAGTTAGTTAATCATAGTCTCTTTTCTGATTCAAATTGGGCCAGTCTACCTTTGTAGCTGATAAAAAAAAAAAAAGTTATGGCCAGTCTTGAAGAAAACAAAGTCTAAGCAGTTTATGCAACCGGCCCATCTTTGCGCATGGGTACTCAGATCCAGGAACAGTCATATGACAATCACTCGTCAAGGGCAGGAAAAAGGGTAAATCATGAACACAATAAAATATCTGAATGGGTGAAGCTGAATGAAGCTAGCCTTGACTGATTAGTCAAACAGACAAACGCATTGACAGTTCGCATTCACGTGAGAAGTGAGTTTCTTAAAGGTACAGTGGCAAAACAACAGCCACACACACACACACAGGCATGCACACACACACACACACACACACACACACATGTGCTTGTCAGGCAACAGATATCACAGATTTGTGCTGTTGTAATTGCTTCAGGCAACACAGAAGAGCTCATAATAGTGTTTTCACCTTCTCGTCCCTCTCAAAGGCATCACGCTGGGGTCCGCAGAGTGCGCGGGCCGGCCGGAGGCCATAAAGAAAAAAAAGATGAGCCTGTATAAGGAAAGTAAAGATTAATTTAATTCCACAGCGATTTCAAATTGTTGATTTAGGATGTTTTGAACATGTAAAAAAAAAAAAAAAAAGATGTTGAATAAAAATGTAAAATGTTAGGTTACAAGAGTTTATTTTCAAAATTTGTTAAAACAAACATGTTAAAAAAATTGTGGTTAAGCACATTTTTAAAAATCATATTTTATATTAATTGTTTGCAATATGTGACAAGTACTGATATTAAAATGCTCCTGTTCCTACCTGATTCCTTCTTGTTTTTCATAATATGATATTTAGGGAATTGCATTGAATGCAATACTGATTTTATGACTTGCAATTGTGAGTTTATATCACGCAATCCTGAGAAAAAAGTCTGAATTGTACATAAAAATCACAATTATCTTTTTTCTTTTTCTTTTTTACTTGGTGGTGCATGGAAACAGGCTTCATACGTTCTTAATGACAGTTCCTCGGCTGGTACAGGACCCTGTGCAGCCTGGGGCCAGTTGCGTAAACAAAGCCACTATGTTGTGTCTTAAGAACTAGTTTGACCGACTATAGCAGTTAGTTAATCATAGTCTCTTTTCTGATTCAAATTGGGCCAGTCTACCTTTGTAGCTGATAAAAAAAAAAAAAGTTATGGCCAGTCTTGAAGAAAACAAAGTCTAAGCAGTTTATGCAACCGGCCCATCTTTGCGCATGGGTACTCAGATCCAGGAACAGTCATATGACAATCACTCGTCAAGGGCAGGAAAAAGGGTAAATCATGAACACAATAAAATATCTGAATGGGTGAAGCTGAATGAAGCTAGCCTTGACTGATTAGTCAAACAGACAAACGCATTGACAGTTCGCATTCACGTGAGAAGTGAGTTTCTTAAAGGTACAGTGGCAAAACAACAGCCACACACACACACACAGGCATGCACACACACACACACACACACACAGGCACGCACACACACACACACACACACACACACGCACGCAGATTATAGCCTTATAAATTTATGATAGACCCCACAATCTTCTCTTTGACACTTGCAGGCAGAAGCCTATGCAAATAAAATTGCTTGACAAAGAATGAAAATGGTTTCAAGTCAAGTAATTTTTTATAGAAATTCAGGCTGTGTGAATACTGAGATTAGATATAGTATCTTCCGCTTTAACAGAACTGAAATTGTTAATGCTAACAGAAGAGAAGTGGTGAACACACCAGTGGGCCTTCACCTCTGACAGCACTTAGTCAACAAGAGTATACAACTGAGAATATATGGGGTTAAAGGTCAATGGCAGATAAGTCATGAAAAGCCTTGATGAAAGGTAAACGGTGGCAATGACAATAAACTGACGCAGCTTGAATAAAGGGTAAAATAAGTCAAAATGATGAACGATTTAACTGAAATGTGTATGGAAACAGAAAGTATCCAGTATATCTGATAAGTGTTTGAAATAGTGAGCCATTTATTTTCAAACTTTGGGTATCAAAGTGTTATGAAGCTCTAACCAAATGGATATTTGCATTGCTGTTTTAAATGAAATTCAGGTTTCAAGAAAAGGGCAACAGTGAGAGGAAATCCATTGTTTTCAAGCTGACAAAGTAGCAATGGGAAGATCTGACAGGGTTGTTAGGACGGCGTGTGGTTGAAGGAGAGAGGATTATGCATTAGTGATGAGAAAGCAAAGCATTTCCGTGTTTCTTTAACTTTGGGCACTTTTATGTCCCAGTTGCTGATTTTTATTTAAAACAGATTTCAACTTTTTTTCTTTTTGTTATGTGAAGGTTTCATTAAAACTGTATTGGAAACTTTTTACCATGCCTTCGTCATTTATTTTTTATACTTTTCAACTTGCATTTATATATTTGAATGTTTTAGCTTATCCCAGGCAAACATTTATTAATCTGAAATGTGTAAATGTAAATTTTGTTGAATTATTTAAAGTGCCCCTATTATGGATTTCTGAAAATGGCCTTTCATGCAGTGTGTACACCGCTTAAGTGAATGAAAACATCCTGCAAAGTTTTAAATCTGAACGTGCACCGTGTATAAAGTTTCTCAAAAGAAAGAGTCGACTCTGAATCATTGAAATGAGTCGTTTTTAAAACGAATCCCATGTTGACGTCAACATGAAACATTTGCATATTGCTGTACACAAAGCAGCACTGTGTTCACAAACACTGCTTTTTCAGGCATTACAGGCGAGATGACATGAAAATGAGAACAATCACCACAGATTAGTGTCACGCAGAGGAGGGGTTTGGAAAAATGAATCGCTAAACGAATAATTTGGGAGTCGTTGAGCAAATAAGGTAAAAATAAATGCATATTATAAGACAATGAAAGTGTTTTGTGACCTTGCGTGCATGTCAATCTGTTGTTGGGGACTCCCAAAACCAATATATGAACCTTTCATTACCCATAATAGGTGCACTTTAAATGATGTGAAATATTAGAATATTAATAGTTTTTATTTAAGATACATAAAATGGTAAAAAAAATTTCCAATTAATGCCATTTTATTCCAAAAATGTCCGTATCGCGCCTGTTTACATAGAAAAACAGTTTGAAAGGAGTGCAGCCGGGTCTATCATGACTTTATTCACTGATAAGTAAACCTAATGAGACATTATTTGTTAAGAGAAACATGTTTAATCTTCAAATACCAAGCTTTGGACACTAGGCTAATCGGAAAACCGCATCGCAACGCCACTGGATCAATTAAAACGAGTGAGTGTTCATTTAACATTTCCATTGTTCACAATGTCTGTAAGTATAAAAGCTAAATAGACTACATCCTTCCTTAGCTTTTTAAGAACATGTTTGATTGTCAGAGAGTCGTTAAGAAATTGGTTTGAGTCACATCAGCTTTTTATTGTCAATTTGTTGTTTAGAAGATGAATGCAAAATGAGGCAGTTTGTTACTTGTGTAGTTTTAATAAACTGCATATGGCTCTTGAATAAGTGTCTCGGGATAACTAAACTATTCATTATTTTCCTGATATGTCACAAACCTATACATTATAGGCCTGCACCGGACATGTGATGCCCAAGGGTCCAATTAAGAGCTTTTGTCAGTGCATGCAGTGATAACTACTGATGATAGATGATTATAGTCAAATAGCCAAGCTAGGAGTTTAAAAGGATGTTTTCTGAGGCGCAAAGCCAAAGGTTGGGGAACGATAAATGAAACCTTTTAGACAGTCCGGGTCATCAGTGACAGACAAGTGACGGCTGAACTAGCGGTTTTGTTGTTTAAAAATGGTCAAATGTAGTGTTAACTAGAGTATGTTGAACTATCAACTGGATATATAATGGCAGGGTTAAAGTGAAAAGTTTCTGGACAGGAATGACTCAAAAATACAGAACCAGGACTGTGAATCAAATTAAATTTGTCAACATGCATTTAAATTAGAGTTGCTAATACTAATAATAAAAAAAATTATATTTGCTATATTCTTATGTCATGCGAGTTATTTCATTTGTATTTCATATTTTTAATACTGATTCGGAGTTAGTAATTTTCTTATGACACAATATAGATGCTGCCCTTTGGTCAGAGTAATGAGGGACGTGATCCCATAACCTCCTGAGAGATGTTATTTAAAATTGTTTTGGTACATAATGTGCGTGAGAGCTATTGCTAACCTTCTAATTTTATATCAAAAATTTTTTTTGTGTGTGTGGAAGATTTGATGAGCTTAGATCGCGTCTGTTTTATGTCAGAGGTATACATTTTTGACAATCGTCATGAAAACAAATTCGTCATGGAGCCATGGGATACACGTCTTTGACATTTGCACATGGGAATGAAGCATTTTAAGTGTTCTAAGTATACTGTCTCCCACCAAGTCCTGTCTAATAGATGTATGCATATTTATTTACTTATTTTTAACAGGATGACAGGCAACAATGGTCATTTTAAGAAAAGTGTGAGTATGCATTTATGCATGTATACATGTTCGTACCCTTATTTTGATGAGAAAAGTTTTATGCTATACCAGGTTCCCCTTTAGTCATGAATACTGAATAAGGAAAGGTATGTTATAGGCTTGTATTGCACCTAAAACTGCTGCAAAAAACAACACGTTTATAGCATTTCAAATGTAGGCCAGATGTGAGACAAAGAAGTGTTGTGGACCATTTTCTTAAGCATTTCTCAGTTGCAAGCCTTCAAGCTGTCAAAATATAAAAACAAACCTGAGTCAAACTAAAAAGTAGATGATAGATTTGTTTTTTATCTGCAAGTGGTTATACATTTCTACATTTGAAGCAGAAACTGCTCAAATTGAATGCACGTTTGTTTCTCCTTAAACTTTAATCTGAAAACTTGTTCTTTTGAGGAACTTCAACTTCTCGGAAACCAGTTCGTTTGTAGTCCTTGGAGGAGAAGATCAGCTGTATTAGATCTTGATGAAATTTCAAAAATGGTTTGTGTAGTCGTCGCAGGAGAAGTTCAAATGTGATAGATCTTGACAAAATTTCTGGTCAAAAATGGTTTGGAGTCCTTGCAGGAGAAGTTTTAATTAAATATTGTAACTTGCTGAAATTTTTGGAAAAATATGGTTTGTAATCCTTGCAGAAGTTCAAATGTATTTGAACTTGCCAAAATTTCTGGAAGAAAATGGTTTGTAGTCCTTGCAGAAGTTCAGTCGTATTAGAACTTGACTAATGTTCTGGTCAAAAACAGTTTGTAGTCCTTGCAAGTTCACATGTATCAGATCTTGCCAAAATTTGTTCTTGATCTCCACAGGTTTGCATCCACCTTGTCCTTGAAGCTACAAGACGGCCATGGTGACGCTGAAAGCATCGAAGTCCTCCCGAATGTAGATGTTGTTTATTGCAGCGCTGTCCAGATCTACGATCGACACGTTGTCGTAAAACATTCTCAAAGGTTTCGAGGTTTCCATTTCTGGTCAGAAACCAGTTCGTTTGTAGTTCTTGGAGGAGAAGATCAGCTGTATTAGATCTTGATGAAATTTCAAAAATGGTTTGTGTAGTCGTCGCAGGAGAAGTTCAAATGTGATAGATCTTGACAAAATTTCTGGTCAAAAATGGTTTGGAGTCCTTGCAGGAGAAGTTTTAATTAAATATTGTAACTTGCTGAAATTTTGGGAAAAATATGGTTTGTAATCCTTGCAGAAGTTCAAATGTATTTGAACTTGCCAAAATTTCTGGAAGAAAATGGTTTGTAGTCCTTGCAGAAGTTCAGTCGTATTAGAACTTGACTAATGTTCTGGTCAAAAACAGTTTGTAGTCCTTGCAAGTTCACATGTATCAGATCTTGCCAAAATTTGTTCTTGATCTCCACAGGTTTGCATCCACCTTGTCCTTGAAGCTGGTTTATTTTCCCATCTCGAGAACTTCCCCAGTTGGTCTTTGAAGATATTTCAGCATAAGCTTGGAGGAAAAACAAGCTTCACCCAAAAGTCCTGATTGGTAGGATATTTGTTGAAAGATCTAGACTCCAAAGCAGAAATCTAGTGGGTGTTTGACCCTCCTAGTGAGATCTTATATATCCCCCCAGCAGCGCCCAGTGTGTGTGTGTGTGTGTGTGTGTCTAAAGTCATCCGTTGACTCCGATAAGCTGCGCCGGCTCGTTCCAATCCGCCGTTAAGAGGTTTCCAGGGTGCCATCTGTTACAATACTTTTGTTTTCATAACTAAACACCCTTGTCAGAAGGTCCATCCAGCCTCTTTCTTTCACACTCCCTTGCTCTCATTTTCCTCCTTCTCTCCACCCCTCTGTTTCCTCCCTTTCCTCGCAGTTCAGTGGGGGGTCAATCCGAGCCGATCAACCCCCAACTTCCCCTCTGGGCCACCCACTTTCCAAATACGTCCCCAAAGGATGAGTGATGAATCTGGCCTGTCTCCCTCTGCTTGTTTTAATGTGCTGCGTTCCCCCCTTCAGTGTTTATATTTCTCGCCGATTGTTGGTCAGTGCATCATTTATCACGTACAAGGCCTCGGTGGGTGGAAGCGGTTGCAGATAAAAGGGCAAGAGTAATGAGCGATCACCTTAGTCCTGTTCCTCCTCTGACATGCATAGTTGGAATGCCACAATTCTCACAGTGAGCTTCCCAGGATAGCAGTAACTGAGGGAGGTGATGCTTATATAGTGGGCTATATACTCACCTCACTGACAAGCACAGTTTTGGTAGTAGATATGTCTTTATGCAATATGCAGATTGTTTTGGAGATTTTCGCTCTACTCCCAATTCCATGAAATCATTCCTAGAATTTGCAACTTTCCATTGGCGTGTTACTGTAAACGTAGAAATGCTTTGAGCTTATTTAGAGGTTTAAAGGGCCTCGGGTGACTTGAGGACAGGTATCCAGAGCTCTCCAATAAATCAGTCGGCATTTGGTTTCACTCTTCTGGGCTTGAGTTTTCTTGCATCTCTTAACAAGGAACATACCGGTTTTACAAATAGCATGCTTTGGTTTCTAAGAATTGTAACTGTTTGGGAAAGAAGAACTAGGATATGATTCACGTTTCCTCCAAAAACCTTTTAATGCGTGTTTCTGGTCTCATCTGTGCATCTCTTTGTTCCTTTGTCTTTCATTTGCATGTGTCTTCTTTAATTAGTTCCATTATTTCTGTTTTCAGTTTTACTGAAATTATTCCCCTTTTGTCTTTCATCTCTGTTCTCTGATCTAATTTCTTATGGCTTATCGTTCATCTTAAGCCGAATTACAAATCTCAAATGCACATGGCCTCAGTGAATCACCTGTGAAGTTCAGTGATGCTTTATTTTTTTCCCCATTTTTCCCATTTTTCTGGTAACAGTTCCTAAAGAGAAATCCAGCATAATCTATCTGCCACAATAAAAATAATATAGGCATGTTCTATGTGACGGAAGTCGTTTTAATATTTCAGTTTGTGGTCCTATTTTAAAAACGTCAAACTTCAACGAACAGCCCTGATTCTCAAAGACGAACATACATCAGATATGCTTCGTGTCATGAAAGAAACCACAGTCTGCTCACCGTAAAGGAGACCAGAAGCAGCACAGGATACATCACCAGATGCATTTCTAAGAAAGCCGTCCTTATCAAACAAGACATTAGAGCAAATAAATGAGAAAAGAGATGAGAGATAAAATGAGAGAGCAAATATAAAGGAGCTAATTAAAGAATGCACATGACAAAGATAAAAAGATAACGGACTAGAGATAAGAAAAGGTTGATTAGAGAAATAATGCAATATAAAAAGTATTACATTTTATAATTGTATCATGAACGGGGTTCAAACTCAGGTCACTTGAATATAAAGCAGCGTGAAAGTATCAGAGCTCATGCTATTACCTATACAGAATAATACAGTCAGGGGCGCAGGGAATAATGAAAAAAAATATAAAATTAAAATTCATAAAATTGAAATTAATAATTCAATAATTGTATTATTATTTAATTTTATTTATAATAATTATTAGGCTATTTATATATTATTATTTTAATTTTATTTATAATTTTTTTATTTGATTTATTATTCTGTTCTTAGTATTATTATTATTCTGTATAGACTAGCTGAACTTTTAAATTTTTTTAACTTTTAAACAATGTTCACTCAGAAACTGCTACCGAGTGAAAAGACTGCAATAGTATTTTATTACAAAACGTACGCAAATAATCGATTTTTTTATGTTATCATTATGTTTTGCAGTATATGCAGCAGCAGGTCACCATATCAAGAAGTACATTATATTTATAATTTGTATGTATTTATAATTATTTATTTTTATTATTTATTATTTTCTCCTAATAAGTTTCCAAATGCTTCCAGATTAATTTTGCATGGAGAAAAAGATATAACTAGTGAAGTTTCTTTCTAATCTATTAAAGTTCACAACATTCTTCATGCGCTAACCTGTTGGAACGTAGCTGACGCGGTCCCTTTAAATCGCCGGTGCGTGTGAAACGAACCAATAGGAGCTCGAGGGGGGCGGGGCTTCGGCAGTAACACAGACACGTGTACACAGGGAAGCAGGAAGTGAAGCTGTTCAGTTGGTGTCTGTAAACAAACAGTAAGTACTAACTTATTCAGTAGTGTGTTGTGTGTTCCGCGGCAGAAAAATGAATGAAATCAAGCGCAAAAAAGCACAAATCTGTTAGCGACGCGTTTATTTTGTGTTTCTGAAATACTGGAATGTTTAAATGCAACAGAAATTGACGATGGGCAAGCTTTGCAGGAGTCTTTCACTCTGTTATTTCATTAAATAGCGCTGCATTTGCTTTATTTGATCATTTATGAGTGATTCAGCTGCTAATAAACACTGTTTCGATAGCAAGGAACTGCAGTACTAGTTAATAGGTTTAATTGTTTGATTAATGCATAATGACAGATGTTGCACTCACTCAGAACTGACAGATAGTTCACATATGTTGTGACCCTGGAGCACAAAACCAGTCATAAGGGTCAATTTTTGGAAATTGTGATTTGTGCATAATCTGAAAGCTGAATACATCTTTCCATTGATGTATGGTTTGTTAGGATCGGACAATATTTGGCTGAGATACAACTATTTGAAAATCTGGAATCTGAGGGTGCATTAAAAAAAAAATCTAAATATTGAGAAAATCATCTTTAAAGTTGTTCAAATGAAGTTCTTAGCAATGCATATTACTAATCAAAAATTAAGTTTTGATATATTTACGGTAGGAAATGTACAAAATATCTTCAAGGAACATGATCTTTACTTAATATCCTAATGATTTTTGAAGTTCTTAGCAATGCATATTACTAATCAAACATTAAGTTTTGATATATTTACGGTAGGACATTTACAAAATATCTTCATGGAACATGATCTTTACTTAATATCCTAATGATTTTTGGCATAAAAGAGAAATGTATAATTGTGACCCATACAATGTATTGTTGGCTATTGCTACAAATATCCCCCAGCGACTTAACACTGCTTTTGTGCTGCAGGGACACAAATGTGGCAGAGTAATTCTGAACTATATACGGTGAGCTTGTCATTAAGTGAACCACCTGTAAATAAACATAATGGTTTTAATGCACAGAGCTCAGTGTTTGCAGATATCCTGGATAAACAGGATTTGGTTCACACGCACGTCTGTGTGAGGAATAAACTGTGTTTGATTTGCACAGGCACCATGATTGCAGGCGTCAGTCCTGTGCTTCAGGCCCTGCTGGGGACCCTGTTCACCTGGGGCCTCACCGCAGCTGGAGCCGCTCTCGTCTTCGTCTTCTCCAGCGGACAGGTGAGACGGGTTACTTCAGCTGGATTACATCAGTCAGTGTTTCAATATAGAGAGACACTTAAAGAGATTCTGTCATTATATGCATCATGTGCACAGAAGAAGATATTATGCAGAATGCACGTGACTCTTTTCCATATAATGAAAGCTAAAGGGATAGTTGCTGGTAGACTTGCATAGTATTTATTTTCCACACTATAAAAGTTCTGATTTTTATTTTGAGATGAGTCAAGGGGAATGAAACGTGTGCAGATTTTAGTGTATAACTGTAATTTTATTAGTAAACAACTATAAAAATGCGGTGGTAAAAACTTGGTTAAGTAAGTTCTCTTACTGTATAAAGTAAAAAATGTTATCTAGCAGCATATTTCATGTAATTTTAGAGTAAAATACTGTTAAGTGTAAGATTTTTGGAAGTGAAAAAGAATGTTACCTTATAATTTACAGTAAAAAACTGTCAAAGCTCGCATTTGATGTTTTTTTTAAATAAAGATAAGTAATGATGCTTTTTCTTAGTTTGTGGATAACACTTATGTGCTTTAGGATTTTATTTAACATTATGTTGTTAAATGAATATTTATTGCATTATTTTAGTGTTGCGTGTTTTGTATTTCACTGAAGGTTGGTATATTAACATTATATCAGTTAACAAAATATACAAGTTCTACTGTAAATTTAAGTTCAGTCTGTAAAACTGTTGGTACTGTATTGTTATGGAAAATTTCTGGCAACCACGGCTGTCAGTTATTATTATTTATTTTTTATTTTACAGTGAATCTTTCTTTTTTTCCTCACAGAAGCGGGTCTTGGATGGCAGTCTGGGATTTGCTGCAGGGGTAAGAAACCCTCAACCCTTTTTTTTTAACCTTCCTTCTTTGCTTTATATATCTATCATTTCTTCCCCTTTTTGCCGTACGTTCTCATGGTGTGCTTGCATCACATCTCTTTCTCTTTACACAATGAAATATTCATTCAGTGAGGGCAGGCAGGAGCACGTTATGTGCTTTATTGTTCTGGAAAACGGTCAGTAAGGCTAAAAAAAGAGAATGTTTTTTTGTTGTTGTTTTAAAAAAAAAATCAGTGATCCAGAGTTATTTACACTGTCCAGTTTTGATTATCTGCAGTGTTTGAATGCAACACCAGGTTTGCCGAATCCTTATCAAATGTTCAGAAACATCAGTTCGCCTGAAGGGCTGTGAAAAATTGTCTTGCATTGAAGACGGAAAAATATAATTTCCATGATATCAAATATGCATGTTTTGTAGATTGGAATTGAAAATCCAGCAAACTAATAAAGGGTTTAAATGTTTTTTTTCAGCCCCCATGTTCCAGACATTTGAGTCATTATAAGTTCGTACATAATGAGAACTTATATAATGATACTCAATCCTCAGTCGTCTAGCATAATTTTATTGCTCTGCTCGGGGTGCAGAGATCGACAGTGTTTCAACATTTAAATATGTTTGTACTTGACGACAGTTTACCTTTTAAAGAGCATACTGAGCTACAAAACTGAATAAGAATTATATATTTTTGGTTGCTAATTAGAAACGAGTTGCTCCTACTTTTCTAGACTTCCGTGACATTTTATTCAGGTATGCTGGTGTTTGATCTTGGCAGATGCTTCATAGTTTACCATGGTGTGATTAAAGTAATTACTGTGTGTAGCTCGTTGTAATCTGTATGCAGATGGTAAATGACTCTCTCTTGGCAGTTTCATTGGTTCAACTTTGTAAAATCAGTTTCTTGCTTTCATATTTTGCAGGTTATGCTAATATTCAATCAAATTCGTATTAGAGCCTAGTCTACTTTCAGTTAGTCAGGTCCCAAATATGATGACTGAGTTTGGAAAGAAGGCTTTTGCTTCTTCTTAGAATAATCTTCATAAAATGTTGGAATTTAAAGACCTTCTACCTTTAAGTACTGTAAAGTCAAACACTTTAAATTTCTACTTTGGCATGTGCCAGTGTTTGTTTATTTATTTATATGGTAATCTAATCACATCCAAAATAAAGGTTTTGTTTACATAATATATGTGTGTGTACTGTGTATATTTATTATGTATTTATAAATACACACGCATGCATGTACATATTTGAGAAAAATAGGTTATGTTTCTTTATTAAATATTTATTTATAATATAAATTGTATGAATATAAATAGAGACATGTAAATACATGTAAACATTTTCAAAATATATACTGTATGTGTGTGTATTTATACATATACATAATAAATATACACAGAACACGCACACATATTATGCCAACAAAAACTTTTATTTTTCATTTAATTTATTTAATTTTAATTTGTGTATTTAGCAGATGCTTTTATCCAAAGCGACTTACAGTGCATTCAGGCTATACATTTTTTACCAGTATGTGTGTTCCCTGAGAACTGAACCCACGACCTTTTGCGCTGCTAACGCAATGCTCTACCACTGAGCGATCACCTACAATTTGTAGAACAACATTGGTTTATTTTTTAATGAATCGCTTTTCATTATAAACGTTCATTTGTTGGGTTACTTTCTGGATTTGGAGAAAGTATTTCAGTTAGAGGCAAACTAATATATATATATATATATATATATATATATATATATAGGGAGGTTTAGGTGTAGGGCAATAGAAAATATGGTTTGTACATTATAAAAACCATTACACCTATGAAGAGTCCCTACAAGGATTGTTAAACAGACTGTGTGTGTGTGTGTGTGTGTGTGTGTATGTATGTATGTATGTGTGTGTGTGTGTGTGTATGTATGTGTGTCTGTGTGTGTGTGTGTGTGTGTGTGTGTGTGTGTATGTATGTGTGTGTGTATGTATGTATGTATGTATGTGTGTGT
>NW_015505385.1:807532-808843 GCF_001515645.1 Sinocyclocheilus grahami
TGTGTGTATGTATGTGTGTCTGTGTGTGTGTGTGTGTGTGTGTGTGTGTCTCCGTGTGTATGTCTGTGTGTGTGTGTGTGTGTGTGAGTGTACGCGTTTTTGTGACAAATGAGGACATAAATGTGTATAATGACAAAGGTATGACAGGTATTACAAGGAGAAGGTGACTTTTCAGGACATTACCCCATGTCCCCACTTTTCAAAACGCTTATAAATCACACAGAATGGAGTGTATTGAAAATCTGAAATAGCAGAAAGTCTCCTGTGAGGGGTAGGTTTAGGGGTAGGGTTGGTGTAGGGCAATAGAATATACGGTCTGTACAGTATAAAAACCATTACGCCTATGGAGAGTCCCCACTTTTCACGAAAACAAACCTGTGTGTGTCTGTGTGAGTGTGAGTGAGTCTGTGTCTGTGGATCGTCCTTTAGTCTGCTGGTCTTGCTTCGCCTCAAGCAGCTGTGTTTCTGAAACACCACAGCATCTGGCATCAGCAAATATTCCTGAGAAGATCATTCTCGGGTTCTACAGCGAAGGAATGGTGATGGCATCGAGGCTGTTTGTTAGAGACTTTAAGAAATGCTGAAGGGCTGTTAGTCTGATTTGTGTGGTCAATTATAACTCTAGGAGCTGGGTCGTCACCAGAAATAAATGTGTTTAGAGGAAGCATTCTCTGTTTTCCACTGAAGATTAATGGCTGTAATCACTGGAGGTTGTAGTCGGTGTGTGTTTTGGCTTTGTGTTAGACAGAAAGTGAAGAGTGACAAAAAGTAATTAAGAATTGGGATGTAAAGCAGCCCAAACCTAAATCTACTGCTGTTCCACAACACTGACAACAGATTCGACTTTTAAAAGAATTACTACAGTTTTTTATTATATGGCTCATTACTTGAGGTCTCTTGCAGCAAAAACAATTTAGTTTCATCTTCATCATTTTCCCAGGACTGCTTTTTTTCTCCTGACGTTTGGATTTGTCTCTTTATTAAGTCTCTGCGACTTGGCAGACCAATTTTCTGAGCATCCTATTAGGAGTGTACGATATTGACAAAAAATGATATTGTCTTGGATTTTGTGGATAACGATAATTAGACAATATTTTGCTGGGTGTGTTATTGTTCTGGTATTTTGTCTGGTTTAGGCCTGTCATATTCTCTGTGATGATTAACTTTTTCCATTGAGGGGTGATATTAGTTTGATTTCCAGGGCATTTTCCCTAAAATTATTTGATATAAAGATACATAAATGATGTTAAAGACAATATAGGCTGTTACCTATATATATATATATATATATATATATATATATATTAGAAC
>NW_015505385.1:808987-810958 GCF_001515645.1 Sinocyclocheilus grahami
ATATATATATATATATATATATATATATATAATTTTCTGGATTATATTAAAACCTGATGTAATATGGACACCAGAAATTAATACATTTATATTTTTAATTGTAATTTTTGTTTGGTTATCTATTATATTTCTTAGAATAAACTAAGAAATTGATTGAAACAATGGAACCTATGTGAAAACGTGTGCAATGTGCAATTACATGCTTTTATTATTTATGGGCATATGATCGGGATTATTATTTTTACAGGACTTAAAATAGGGAAAATTGAATTTGGCCGTTATGAACTATATGTGAACAAATCGCAGCTGCACTCGCTCTTCATCTGTTTACACAGACAGTTATTATACACACATTTTCACATCTGTGTGACAAGTAAGGCATAGTCATTCTGTATCGTGTGTGTGCTAATGCGGTTATGTTCTTGTGAATGGCATGATTTGAAAGCTTCGTTGCGTAAAAGACATCAGAGCGGGTTTTGAGGTCACGATTTCTTTCTTAGTTTTTATCTGGTTTCTGTTAATGTTTTCTCTTTATGAAGCAAAGCACTGATAGTCTGAATGATTCATTATTGTTTTTTCATTGGTGTATTTCATTTGTATTCGCACTCATTTGTGTTCAGTTTCAGATCTATTCATGTGTTGCTCACAGAGTCGAGGGAAACTGCTGGGGTTTCTCTGTTCGTTTCATTAACATGAAAACCTGTATGCGTCATTCAATGAAATATTATTTGGAGAGAGGGCAATAAATCTACAATCTGCTGGTGAGCTTTAGTGTTTCCTCTGGAGCTTGTTTGGCGAGTTGGAGTGAAGTCTCTTTATTTTCTTTCAGTTTGAAAGAAATCTCAACGTTCCGAGGGTTTTTGTGGTGAAACTCATATTTGACTCTGTATTTTAATATACACGCTCTAATATGATTACTTGTGTAATGAGTGTGAGTGGCTGCATGCCGGTTTATTATTAAATAAGTTATTTTACAGTGGAATGTCAAAAACATAAACTTAAAATTCAACCTCAATATTTGGATTGAAATGTTAACTATCCATTGATTTACATTTTTTTATAAATATTATTTTTTATTTAATGAAGGTCTTATTTATTAAATTAATAATTTATTTATTAAATACATTTATGTATGTAGTACATTTCTGTATTAAAGCTTTTATTTCTTTATTTTAATTTTTAATACTTTTTTATTTATTTAACCTTTTATTTGTTTATTAAGTGTATTTATTCATTTATGTATTTTTTATTTAGTGTATACATTTTATTAAAGCTTTAATTTATTTAATTATTAAATAAATAAATGTATTTACGTATTCAATTCATTTAGTAATTTATTTTTTACATTCATTCATGTAATGCATTTTATTTTATTTATTTATTTGATGTATTATTTATTCAATATATTTATGTATTTCTTTATCAATTAAAGCTTTTATTTCTTTTTGTTAAATACATTTATTTATTTACTCCATTCATTCCAAACATAAAATTAGTGTTTTCAATGTTACCATGTTGTTATTATTACGTTATTACTCCATGTGTCCCCTTTTTTGAAAAATCTTTCAAATTACATATAAACCACATCCAAAAAACAAAACACACAGACACAGACACACACATTTACGCATTAAATTCATTTAGTAATTTATTTTTTACATTCATTCATGTAATGCATTTTATTTTATTTATTTATTTGATGTATTATTTATTCAATATATTTATGTATTTCTTTATCAATTAAAGCTTTTATTTCTTTTTGTTCAATACATTTATTTATTTACTCCATTCATTCCAAACATAAAATTAGTGTTTTCAATGTTACCATGTTGTTATTATTACGTTATTACTCCATGTGTCCCCTTTTTTGAAAAATCTTTCAAATTACATATAAACCACATCCAAAAAACAAAACACACAGACACAGACACAGACACAGACACAGACACACACACAGACACAGACACAGAC
>NW_015505385.1:811795-817843 GCF_001515645.1 Sinocyclocheilus grahami
ACACACAGACACACACACACACACACACACACACACACACATCAGTGATCAGCTTCAAACAGAATAATTGAGTGTGAGGGGAAACACAACAGCACATTTACTGACATTGTGTTAAGATGAGGACAGAAAGTGTCTCCACCTGAAGGAAGGCTAATTAATGAGTTTTTCTTCATACTGCAACACAGAAAAGGGGTTTTCATGAAGGATTAAATGTTCCTTGAGCTGCTGAAAAGTAATTAGGCTTTAGCTGTGGCTCCATAATTGGACTGCAGTACAACACTGACCTAAAAGTACTTCACAGTCACTCTGAGTGCAGGAGGAGACGTGACCAAAGAACAAACATATCTTTGTTTTATACTGTAGATGGGAATGAGCTGTGATTCAACAACATTGGTCCACAGCTATTAATTTATGTAAAATCTTGTGCATACCGTGTCTTGAGTAAACCTCTTCGCTGTAAAACATGATATCATCAGTAAGTCATGGCAGCTTTTGTTTTTACATGAACTCATCAAAATTAGTTGAGCAATTTCAACTTTTTATATGAAGTTATATGAAATTCAACTTAGATTTTTTCCCCCAAATTTGATTTAATTTATTTTTTAGGAGAATTTAAAAAAGTTGTGTGGTTATACCATGCAGACAAAAAAGGAAATGTAATGATATTTATGAATAATAATTAAAATGAGTGGTTTCAATTTTTTTCATTTTTATTGATTAACATATATAATATATAACACATTTTTTTATTTTAATTTTAGTATTTAATTTTTATTTTTTGTTATGTGCTTTTGTAATTTTTACAAGTTTTTATTTAATTTAAATGTTTTATTTATTTTTAAATATTACCATTCAGGTTTAATCTATTTTTATTTCAGTTATTATGTACTGTATAGTAGGCTTAAAGTGGTATTACATATGATTTTAATTTTAGTTTTTTCTTATTTTGTTATGTGCTTTTGCTATTTTTTCGAATATTACTGTTTAGTTTTAAAATCTGTGTCCATTCATTGCATTTTAAATACATTTGCTCTATTAAAAAAAGTAATGTTTTTATTTTTTATATAAAAATACATGGTGAATAATTTATAGGTAAATTAATAATTCATTAAATAAAAATATTATTGGACAGAAGATCGTACAAATTGATATGCTTGTTGTCTCTGGTTTGTTTTGAGCCCCAGGATCACAAGTGTGACCCTAAAATTAAGAATACAGCGTCTTAACTTACACATGGGTCAATCTTTGGATCATTCTGGAAAACATGAGCAAACTAGTGAAAGCACAAGTTGACCTTTATCTCCTGTGGGCAGCCGTGCATCATTCCTCGGTTCCTGAGACTGAGTCTCGAGTCTCAGAGTCTCTGTTCAGTCACAGCGTCAGTAATTAGCTATTAACTGAGCAGGTTATTACGCTAAGACGTTATTACGCCGTCTTCTGCTCAGGCTAACGGCTTCCTCCTATGGAAAGATGTGCACAAGAAAATGAAATAATTACCCCCTTTGCAAGAGAAAATAAATAACACCCCTCCTAGAAATCCTCAGTGTTTAATTGACCTGAAATGCGCAGTGAAGTTGGCTTCATTATTTCTTAATGGTGGCAGAGAATAGACTGTCATTATAGAAGAAGTCCTGCATTAACCTTAATAACAGCTTTGCCCTCAAAGGCAACAACACAGATGCCAAATGGAGCAGGAAATGGAGGTTTTCCACAAGACATAATAATAACAATAACAATAATCATAAAGTGCCGCTAAGGACATATAGGTGTAATTTCTAGAGATAGGTTGCAGCTTGTTCATAAGCTTTACCTTTTATGTAGGGATTTTGATCAGCCTTAGACTATTATTAATTTTAGTCTAGTAATGTGCACTAAAAAAATCACTCAGAAATTGCTACAAAATGTAACAATTATTTATAAAGGAACTGCAAGAAACACATTGAATTAAACTTGACATTTAGAAAGACTGAAATAGTATTTTATTAAATGCTTCGATAATCTTTGTTTTATTTATAACTGCTAAAAAGTTTTGAGGCTGCACGATTCATCAAAATAAAACCCAAATCACCATCATATTCCTCCAAAATATTTAAACTGCACTATATCCTATCGTTTGAAAATTAAGAAATTAAGGCAGCAATAAATATTACTATTGTCATTTTACTTTTGTATTGTAAAATAATTGTTTTCTTAATACTTGATTGTTTTTTAATCCACGGTGAAATATTCCAATATTTCTTCTGTTGTTTAATATTAGTATTTAGTAGTAGTAACAACAACAATTATAAATAATAATAAATATTATTATTTTACAGTCATTTTGGTGTATAATCACAAATTTGCTTGATGTACCACTAATGCTAAAACATTCACAAACTTAAATGATTTTTATTGTTTTTTCTTTCAAAAATGTTAATAATGTTAATAATCTGATGGACCAGGTAGTAAGGTTTCCATTTTTAATCCATCAGTAAAACTGCTTTTGTATTTGTAATGCGGCGTTTTAACGTGATGCGTCTCTCCTGAAATCTTCACTCATGTCAAAATGTTTTGCTGTGGTGCTTTAAAACTTGTGTTTGTAAAGTAAGCATGCTCTGTTGACGAAAAGCATTCTTAATTATTCATGTTTTTTAAAATTGGTCAGTGTCAAATTTTAGTTAACATGCATAAAAAATGGTTTACACCAAACCAAACTGAACCAAATCTTTTTCCGATCTCATTCAGTGCTATAGTGGAAAGACTGTCAGTCCAAACCATGAGATTTCAAGTTGCTTTTTGAACATTTGGAACTTTTTGAACATTTGTTACTTTTTGAGCATTTGTTACTTTTTGAACATTTGGAACTTTTTGAACATTTGTTACTTTTTGAACATTTGTTACTTTTTGAACATTTGGAACTTTTTGAACATTTGTTACTTTTTGAACATTTGGAACTTTTTGAACATTTGTTACTTTTTGAACATTTGGAACTTTTTGAACATTTAGAACTTTTTGAACATTTGGAACATTGGTTTACACTGTTGCAACATTTCCTTGTGATCCTGTCTCGGAGTTTGTGCTTTTCTTACATTAGATGGTGCGTGTGTGAAATAAAATCTCCCCTCTCTGATATAATACACAGTGTTCCTTCAGGTCCTGATATCATTACCAGCATGCCTACAGGACAAATGAACAAGTCTTCGATCACGATTTTTCCAAATGTGTCGGACAGCATAGAAAAAAATGGATGATTTTAAACTTGTTCTTTCCCGCTTGAGGGTTTTTTATCACAGTTTCACTCATGAATAATTAAAAAGTCTACCGATGCAGGCTGGAGTTCGGAAGATTTGCACACTGTTTAAACTGACTTTATTGGCAAAGTGTAAAATCAAAGCATATAATTTACCTCTGTGTCCTAACTTTTATCTCACGTAATCTTCCTGTAGTATGCATGCTGTGAGCATATATATGAGCATGCATGCATGCATGACTAATATATATATATATATATATATACACACACACACGTGGTCAGAATTGTTGGTACCCTTGGTAAATATGATCAAAGAAGACTGTGAAAATAAATCTGCTTTGTTAATCCTTTTGATCTTTTATTTTAAAAAATCACAAAAATGTAACCTTTCATCGGAGAATAATAATTTAAAATGGGGGGAAATATCATTATTCAGTCCAGTAAGTGTTCATCTGGAAATGTGACTATTGATAAAAATCAGTCGAGATTTGACAGAAAAAAGACACGTGTAGCAGATGTGAGCATATATATGAGCATGCATGCATGCATGACTAATATATATATATATATATATATACACACACGTGGTCAGAATTGTTGGTACCCTTGGTAAATATGATCAAAGAAGACTGTGAAAATAAATCTGCTTTGTTAATCCTTTTGATCTTTTATTTTAAAAAATCACAAAAATGTAACCTTTCATCGGAGAATAATAATTTAAAATGGGGGGAAATATCATTATTCAGTCCAGTAAGTGTTCATCTGGAAATGTGACTATTGATAAAAATCAGTCGAGATTTGACAGAAAAAAGACACGTGTAGCAGCAGCTGAAGCTGGACGTTTCTACGATTACACTAAAAGTTTTGACCTGTTAAAAAACTCTGAACTATCAATCAGAGACAGAAAGCATGGAGTAGATTGAGTGCGACCGCTTTAACAGCATCATGTAGATCAGTTCTTGTGTTTAATGCTGTGGATGAACAGTGTGTGAGTGTGAAATCTCTTCTGCTCCTGTCCTCAGGTCATGCTGGCGGCCTCCTATTGGTCTCTGCTGGCTCCTGCTATCGAGATGGCCGAGGAGTCTGGGAAATACGGCGACTTTGCCTTCTTCCCTGTCGCTGTGGGTTTTGCGCTCGGGGCTCTCTTCGTTTATATCGCAGACCTGATGATGCCCGTTCTGGTGAGTTGTGCAATCGTTTCCAACATGCATTACAAACAGGGTCTCTAATAAAATACTGCAAATCTGCCAGTTGGTTCTAAATCTGTTTTATAATTTATGCAATCAAAAGTGTTCAAAGAAATCACTTTGCATGAATTTCAATGTTGTTTATGCAAGTAAATATAGTGTATTATTAATACATGTAATAAAATGGTATTTTGGTACATTTTATTTTAGTGTCATTTGCTCTTAACGTGTTTTTTAGGTTGTTTAATCCACATTGCAACTATTGTTTTAATTTTTTTTAATAATCTCTATCATCCTCATTACATGGATGTGGTGTGATATTGATGAGAATGATGCACAGTATATTAAGAATCTGTACTTCTTTCATCCTTCTCATGACTTGACATTTGGAAAATATCCCCTAAATTATTAAGATATGGTTCCTGTGGCTCAGTGGTAGAGCATTGCGTTAGCAGCGCAAAAGGTCATGGGTTCAGTTCTCAGGGAACACACATACTGGTAAAAAATGTATAGCCTGAATGCACTGTAAGTCGCTTTGGATAAAAGCATCTGCTAAATGCATAAATTAAATTCTAAATTATAAAAATTAGATCATTAAGGTTCCTCGCTGCAATGAAACTGCTCACTGGAGTGCAGTCAGATGAGCTCTTATTAAATGGTAATTTCGTATTTATTGCAATTCTGCGATAAAAAGGCATTCTCTTGAAAATGGGACATTTTGAATTGTACTAATTTAAGGAAAATCCTGCATGCAATGTATGCACTTTGGAATAATTAAAAATCTATTTTATTTTTTTAATGTTTTTGCAAGAAGTCTCTTATGCTCACGAAGGCTGCATTTATTTGATGCATACAAAAATACTGTAAAAACAGTAATATTGTGAAATATTATGAGCATTTCAAATAACTTTTCTATGTGAATATGTTGTAAAATGTAATTGATTGCTGTGATCAAAGCTGAATATTCAGCATCATTACTCCAGTCTTCAGTGTCACATGATCCTGTTTTTGTGGAAAATGTGATACAATACCAGTCAAATGTTTGGGGTTAGTAAGATTGAAAAAAAAGAAAGAAAATGAATACATTTTTTTAAAAGAAAATTAATACTTTTATTCATCAAGACTGCGTTAAATTGATCAAAAGTGGCAGTAAAGACATTTATAATGTTACAAAAAGATTTCTATTTCAAATAAAAGTTATTTTGAACTTTCTATACATCTGTCAATCTTGAAAAATGAAATGCATCACAGTTTCCACAAAAAGATTCAGCAGCACAGCTGTTTTCCCTGCCGTCGTTTTCGTCTCAGGGTGGGCTGTGACACAGTGCTGGTTGAATGCAGTGACATTGTAATCAGTGTGAAATACGTGTGCGCACTCTCAGGACGTGTTTGGACAGCTGCTGTAGTCACTTTTACTGGCACTGTTGGCAAACAGTGAAAGAGCGTGAGATGCCAACCCAGCGACCCCCAGCGAAGTCATTACCATGGCTCCGCTCCAGAGCCGCTCATCCTCCAGCGTTTCCCACATCTCTATTGTCTCCCGCTCCTCGTCCTCAGCTCGGGAGACTGCTGCAGGATTCACGCGCACACACACACACACACGCATGCACACACACACACACACACACA
>NW_015505385.1:817890-818153 GCF_001515645.1 Sinocyclocheilus grahami
CTCTCACACACACGCGCACACACACACAGACACACGCACACACACACACACACACACACAGTCTCTCTCTCTCACACACATGCGCACACACACACAGACACACGCACACACACACACACAGTCTCTCTCACACACACGCGCACACACACACACAGACACACACACTGTCTCTCTCTCTCACACACACGCGCACACACACACAGACACACACACACAGTCGCTCTCTCTCACGCACACACACACGCACACACACACACACAGTC
>NW_015505385.1:818454-836463 GCF_001515645.1 Sinocyclocheilus grahami
CTCTCTCTCACGCACGCACACACACACACACACACACACACACACGGTCTCTCTCTCTCACGCGCACACACACACACACACACACAGTCTCTCTCTCTCACGCACGCACACACACACACACACACACACACACACGGTCTCTCTCTCTCACGCGCACACACACACACACACACACAGTCTTTATCTCTCACGCACACACACACACACACTTACACACACAGTCTCTCTCTCTCTCTCTCTCTCACACACACATCTCGCTGCTCTGTTACTCTGATTAGTTGCCGTTTACTCTGGATGAAGTTACAGTATAGTTTGCTCTTGGTGTATTTGATGGTGTGATGGTTTTGTTCTGAGAGCAGCTCTGGGTCTGATCTGAGGGGAACATCAGACTATTGTCAGAAACTCTGGGTCTCCTGGGGACTGCTTGACTGAGGTTGAGAGATGAATGTGGAAGTGTGTGTGTGTGTGTGTGTGTGTGTGTGTGGGCTGTTTGTTGAGCTTGTGTAATGCAGGATTTCTTCAAGTGTTCATTGAGCTCATTGCCTTCATGTTAAGTGATGAATGGTTGTTTCACTGAAGCCATTTAATGTCAGACATTGTTGATTAGATTTGCTTTTGCATTCATTTCCTTCCTTTATCTCTTCTTTGTCTTCTTCTGTATTTCTTTCTCTTTCTCTTTCCCTCTTCCTCTCACTCTTCTCTTTCCTTTTCCTGTTCCCCTCCTTCCTTTCTATACCTTTGTCTTCATCATCGTCTTCTCCCATTTTCTTTTCTCTCCCACTTCTCGTTAATTTCCTTCCTCCTTCATCTTCACTTTTCTCTTCCTTTCTGAGTGATAAGTGACAGGTCTGGGTATCAGCTCGTGCTATATCTCATTACCCCTTGTGTTAACCTGCCCTTATCTTTCTTCATTAGCATCTCAAAGACTATTTTCTCTGGTCTGCCCCACGGGCCCCATAATAATGCAAATGACTGTATTATTTTTTCGCTTCATTAGCTGCCAGCATGCTGGGTGGATGCTGGTCTGGACGCTGCTCAGTTTCTGCTGATTGGCTGTCAGAGCGACACTCCACTTTTAATGTCACTCCCAAAATACACACATACTGCTTTCATTTCTCTCATGGCATTGGATAGATGGTAGCCATATATATTTGTATTAATCCATAGGGCCAGGAATGAAGGAAGATTGTTTTTATGTTTGAAGATGACCACCCAGTGACTGAACCTAACAGAAAAGGAATTAAGATACATTAAACAAAAATGAGGAAAAACATTCTAAATATTATATATTTATATATAATATTTAAAATTAATCTTTATGATGACCATCCTCTTAATTCATCCAATATTGGCAGATGTGGCCAAAATGTTAATTTGCAATGCCGCCAGATATTTATGAGAAATCAAAGACTACAAGCAAAAAAAAAAAAAAAACCTTGTTTTCAGAGAGAGCCGTTCTGTTTGTTGCTGTTAATATGCGTCCCAATCTATGTGACCGGAGTGAACTGGACCGTTTGTAGTGTAGCGGTATCACTCCTGCTCACAGATGCACAATTAAAACGCTTTCATCTGACTGCATCGAAGCAGGAGTGGGCCGGAGGAACTCAAGATCCTCAAATAGCAACCCTTGAGTCCTCGTCTTGACACGCTGTATAGCGTTACAGCTCGCAGACACTCGATCTCATCGCTCATGCAGATCCTTCCATAATGACTTTGAGTGGAGACTCTTAGAATGCCATTCTCTCCTTTTAGAGACTAAAGCGCCTCTGATTAGGATCTTTGTGTGAGGTGGAGAATCGCTTTAGTCTGTTTCTTGTTCTTTTCAGTGTGACGATATCTTTATCTGCTGCATCTTTTAGCTCACATACTAAGCAGCTTTTTCATGCATTATTAAAACGATAAGATATGAGAAGACATTGTTACAGTCTAAAACCACAGTATGATAAAAAAAAAAACATTTCAATGAATAATTAGACTTCTTCACATTAATCAATGGAAACCCTTTTAGAAGTGCTGGTCTATACTTTTAGCCCTGTAATTTTACATTTACATGCATTTAGCAGGTGCTTTTATCCAAAGCGACTTACTATGGAAGCCCGTTTCTGCTACGAGGTTAAACAAAAAAAGTAATTGTTATTTTTGTAATTCTAGTTTTTGAGCTTTTTTTCTCTGAATTTTGAGTTTATATCTGACAGTTCTGTTTTTTTTGTTCCCACCACAGAATTGAAAATAAATGAAGTGTGACTTTTTAATCTTACAATTCTGACTTTACGTCTTAGAATCGCAAATTTATATCTGACTATATATTTCAAAATTCTCACTTTATATCTTGTAGTTAGACTTTATATCTCGCAATTCTCACTTTTTTGTCACATTTGAAAAGTTTATATCTCACAATTACAATTTATATCTTGCAACTGAGAATTAAAACTTAACATCAAAGAAAGTTAACATCTCACAATTCTGACTTTAAGTGAGTTTATATCTCACAGTTACAACTATTTCTGAGAATTGCAGGTTTATATGTCGCAATTCTGACTTAAATCTCCACATTTTCATAAAGTCTCTAATTCACAATTGCAAGAAAAATCCCAATTATGTATAATTATTAAAAATGTATAATGTTATAATTGTGAGCTAAAAACTCTTATCTTTTTATTTTTTTTTAACCCTTTTTGGAAACGCTCTTCCATAACTGACAGTGCATTGCATTGTATCACTTCATGTATTCCCTGGGATTCGAACCCATGACCTTGTCGTTTACTGTTTGAGCAGGAATACACACTTTTAGTCATCTGCTTAAGACTTCTATGCTCTTTTTGTCTCATAAAACCCAGAATCGTTCTCATCCTCTTTGATCTTCTGCTTTAGTTACTGAACAGCAGGAGAGCTGTGTGTGTGTGTGTGTGTGTGAGAGAGAGAGTGTGTGTGTGTATGTGTTTATAATGTTCATTATATTTGTAAACCTTTCATTTTATTTACTGGTATTTTACATTATTTCTACAATGTGATTTATACATCAGTGTATTTTCTCTTTCAACAGTACAGTTTTAACCCAGTGTGACATATGTAACACAGTACAATTTTTCCCACATACACACACACACACACACACACACACACACACACACATACACACACACACACACACACATACACACACACACACACACCGTGTAAATAAGTTTGCATATATAAAATATATATCTTAATAAGGCCAGTCATCATATCATATCATGTGTTCAGTTCAACATTTACTATTACTAATAGGCTACATTTTTACATTTTAAAGTTTCTTTTTTTAACATCAGTAAACTATGAAATAACTTTAATGATCAATATAATAATTAATATTAATATGTTTATTCATTTACAAAGTGTAGTTCTGTACTTAGTTTTAAAAATAGTAAAGCACTGTTTTAGTTTTCGGTTATTATTCGGTTATTAATCGGTATCGGCCAGTGTGGCCCAATTATCGGTATCGGTAAAATCCACTATCGGTCGACCTCTAGTCTGTATGCATATATAGTTTATTATTATTAATATATTTTTTGGTTGGTTGGAAGGAGGTCCTGTGAGGATCATAATTTTAGTTTATAAAGGTTCTTTGGCAGTTAGAAAACCCGTGTTAATTGATATTGCGGTTTTTCTAACTAGTGATTGATTGATTTCATATGTTGATTCAGTGTTTATGGAAATGTACCGTATGGCAGTGACTGGTAAAGGCCACTGTTCGTGTTTTCCTCTCTCTCTCTGACACTCATCATGTTAAGGAACTGAAGGGGTTAGGGTGGATTTATAGCCTTCATTACTTAGAGAGGAGCTGTACCTTCCTACACACTCAATATCAGCTTCATTTCATTTCTGTTTGCTGCTAAAATCAGTGTGTCATCATCAAATGACCTACACATTCACAGTCATTGAGAAACGTCTTTGTTCCTGCGTTTCAATTCAAGTGTGGCTCACCTTGATCTCTGTGGCCGATAACACTGCATAGATGCATAGAAACACGTCTCCATGGCTGCTGATGTAAGTCACGCTTCAATATACAGTGATACTGTGGCATTTGTGGGCAAACGGTCAGAGAGAGACGAATGAAAACCAGCTGCAAAGTGACATATAAGAGTGTTAAGATGAAGAGAAAGAAGAATCTAGTTTGAAACGCATGCACCAAGTGCTCTTTATATCCATGTTAGTTTCATAAGGTTTTCAAAGGCTTTATACCATTTGTAAGAAAAGTTGACATTTATTATGGTGTTAAATAACATGTTTCCTTACACCTGAAGTACATGTGAGAGTATGCATCTTAATTATTATCATTTTTTTTAAAAATAATAAGCGTTTTGTTTACAAATATAATGAATTGATTCATATTAAGATTCATAAATATCATCATCTTTAAAATGTGTGCATACACATCTAATTCATTATTTTCAAGAAAGCTTTCAATATAGTTTGAGTTAAGTTAAAATTAATAAAAAATTAATATTAATGTTAATTCATAATAAATACATCATTATTTTCAAAAAGTGTTAAATATAAATGTGTTAATATTAACTAATATATAATTAATATTATGATATTAATATTAACTTTCTTAATAGTATTAAGAAAGCTTTAAATATAGTTTTAGATGAAAGGCAGTTTTACAAAGATCATCAATCATATTAATATTAAGTCATAAATAGAAGTCATTATTTTCAATAAAGTTTTACATATAGCTTGAGATAAAAAGCATTTTTATAAATATAAATTCTTTAATATTAATATTACTTCATACATATAAATAATTATTTTAACGAAAGTTTTAAATGATAGGTTACGATAAAAATATTTTTTTCATACATGTGTATTATGTTATTGCCTGCTGTATTTTTTCAGAATATTTCTGCATGTCCTACATTATTTTTAGTGGACACAAGCTTTTCTTTTTTCTTTCTTTTTAAATAAATAAATAATAAAAAAATTCACTACTTATTTTTTTTTTCAAGAATTGTGTTCTTTTAAAAAAAAACTTTTTATTATTATATTTATATATTTATATGTTAAAGCTTATTTTTTTAGTATCACCCCAAAAAATATAAAAATGAATTTGAATTCAGAAATTAAAACCATGATAGCCATAGAAGAAATGTAAGTTACTGTATATGTGAATTGCATTAATATATATTAAAATAAATTAAATTGGTTGCTTTGATCGAACTATACGTTAAGAAAAACAGTTTGGCCATTTTATTATTATGCATAATATGAGCCAAAAGTCTAGACAAAAGCAAACACGTTTGCGCTTTCTTCTCCTTATATTCCCAGTGTGGCTCATAAGCGTTAGTTTAGCACACCTGATCAATGATTGCGTTTTGCAGAAACCTCAGGCTGTTAATATGCTCGTGTTCCTCTCTCTCTCTGCTGACTGGAAGGTATTGCACTGCTAATCATCAAAGTATCTGCTCATCGCAGCCACGGCGCTCTCATCTGCTCCTTGTTATCTTTAATGGTAATTAACTCCGGCTTGACTCGTGAGAGGCTGAGAGAGCAAGAGACATCCGGTAAACTCTTCCAGGTTAATCGTGATTTTGTCTTCAAGTGGTGGTTTGGGATTCGTTCGCTCAACACAATCTCGTGCACCCAAAACACTCTTTAATTGTGTTTGTTCCTGCCAATCATGCATTGGTTTTGTCTGTCAAATGCAAATTAAGCATTGAAGGTATAGCTGTCTGTGTTTGAGATTTGAAGTTCTGGCTCTCACAGTGGAAAATGTTCGCCTGTGCTAAAGATGAGAATTGCAAAGTACAAGCAGCTTTATGCACGTGTGTGTTTGTTTGATTTATGCTCTGTGAGGAAAGGAAATAATATGTGAGATTGCAGATGCATTAAGAGAGAGCAGGTGGGAAACATCATTGTTTGCAGGCAGTGGGAGTTTACGGAGTAATGATGTTGTGGGTTTGGAATTGCATCCAAGAAGTTACTGAACGCCTGTAGTGGGTCGTGATCCAACAACAAACTTTTGCAACTACTTTTTGATGTTCAGTGTTGACTGATGTTGTCTGTGTATCACAGTTTCCACAAAAATATTGTGCAGCACAACTGTTTTCAGCATTGATTTATTATTTTAGTGGATTGAATAAGTACGTTTTGGGCTGAATTCATTTCTATGATATTTAAGCTCCATCCTCGCGAGCCGCGACTCATGATTCTTAACTTGTCGCGCGCGATAGGCTACATGAGAGGACTCCCTTTCATTATTTTCCCGCTTTAGCTGAATAATGGAAATTCGTTGTATTTTTTTAATAAACCCACAAATAAAAATTTGGTGAGTCACTGCTGGCTGAATTGGACGGGAGATTTTCACATGAAGCGTTGGCCTCGAGTGTGGCGTGTGACGCAGTATTCAGTTGTGAGAAAAACGGCACCAGTCCTCTAATAAGCATGTACGCCTTAAGCTTCACCCTCAGCTTGTGACAGCTGCAATCGATCTTGTGAAATGTGCGATCGCATCGCCGATAAATCTTGAGAAACTTAAAGATGAAGGAGGCTACAAAAGGACAAATATCCAAACTTTTTCAGACTACTGCAGCTTGCACTCACGCTGCCCGTTGGTTCGGCTACATCAAAAATAAGTTTCTCAGTTATGAGGAGAATAAGAAACTTGCTCTGATTAGAGCCCTGCACCGGCTGCACGGGCCTCAAATAGCCCGGCCCGTGTCCGACAGCCTACAGTATACTACTGTTTCAGCTATTAAAATAATCACTTTGCCATTACATACAAAACTGAACTAAGTTGAGCCTATTGATCAATTTAGCCTTCTCAAATCATCACGACTTGACTAAAATAAAATCTATAGATATAAAACAGTTCAAGCATATAACAATGTTTAAACTTTAAACCTAGATAAATGTGCGCTATATCCAATAGTTTGTGCGGAGAGTGGAAGCTAAAGCGCGCTTTGCAGGACATGGAGGCGCCAGCGCGATCCCTTGCATTTTTTTAAGTGGATACGGCGTAATTTTTGCTCATAAATGTAAGAATAATACACCATTCGTAGCTGTAAAGGGTCTACTTTTATTTGCATGCACTCACAATATCAACAAAACGTTGTGCTTTTATAAAATAAAGAAAACAAACACGATGCTCTTTCTGCCGTCTCGGTCTTGAACAGGAGCGCTTCACAAAAATGAACCGAAACTCGGCAAATACATGCCTCACAGACATGATAAATATATCTATAGAAAGCTTTAAATTATTACTTAATGAAATAAAACAAATCCAAAACAAAAACTCTTTCATTATAATAATAATCCGTAAAGATGCACTTCTCTCTAAAGGCGTGTCTAATGAGGAGATGGCGAGTCAGGATCGGCAACGTCATCCTTGCGACACCGACTCAGAAAACACTAGTTTATTAGTAAATAATTCCAGTATCTCCTTACTGTTTCCCCCTGGCACATTTATGGTAATTACTTTTGCCAGTGCTTTGCGGCAAACTTAAGCCTATTGCGTGCATTTGAATGCAGATCTCTTCAGCTGCGCTGATGGCATGCACCATTTTGAATGCTGATGCTTCTGGTTGATGAACTCCTACCTAACACGAAGCACGCTTCTGTGAACGAGTCTGCATCGATGAGAAAAAAACAAACAGGACAACAGAAGCAATCAAAACCAACAAAAGAGCAATGAAATGTAAGTGCTATGACAAGTCTCTATTAGCATAACGCAGTAGCAATGTTTTTTTGTTAGCTTTTTTTATAAAAAAATAAATAAAAAGAAAACAAGTAGATGGAATGGAAAAAGAATAGAGAACGCTATTATTATTTTTTATAGTAAACAGTGGAAGTGTTAGAGACAATGTTCCCAATGTTAACCGCATTCACTGGTTCTAACTCTACACCAACTCTATAGTGGTTTGCCTGAACAATGCAATTATTTCACATTTGCTAGAATCAAGTGTAGATGGAAGCGATGTGTTTTTTTTTGAAGAGATCTGTTTCTTGAAGATGTCTAGGGACTCAGCTGCTGGGATTGAGTCGTGCAGATCATTCCAACAGGAGGGAATGCATTTTTTATTATAGTGCTTTATTATCGTGTCTTAAGAACCAGTTTGACTAACTAGCAAATCATAATCAGTTGGATTCAAATGATGCCATTCTGTGTTTTCATGTAACTGGTTTGAAAAAGTTATGACCATTCTTGGAGAAAAAATGAGATGACTAACTTTTATGCAACTGGCCAATAGTCGTAGTTATGTTTTAAGTGAATGTCTCGAAGAGGATGCAGGTGAATGCAAACTTTGATTGAATTCAAGTTGTGTTGACAAACAGGGGTCCGGTTTCATCCAGTTTGGCAGATCAAACATGTAGGGAAAGATGTTTAATGGGGTCGACTATTTCTAGCGGTGGTGTATTTAGGGAGACTCAATTCTAACAATCTGCACTGTAAAACACTTTCTGAATCTTCTTGTCTCTAATTCTCTTTGTGGGCAATACTTGTGTAACAGACTCGCCACCTTTAACAATACATTTCAATACAACAGTACATTTCGAGATGTCAGATGGCCTGCTGTGAGCGGCGTTCAGATTATTCTGCAGAATCCACAGGATTGTGTTGTGGAGAGATTAAAGGACAGCACTTTTACTCTGGGGCACCCCCCAGACAAGAGCCAATCATGATTTTGTCTGAGCTATAAATAAAATATAAAAATTTAATAATTTATATTTTCTCATTTTATTTGTATTGTCTTATTATTTTAGTGGATTGAATAAGTACGTTTTGGGCTGAATTCATTTCTATGATATTTAAGCTCCATCCTCGCGAGCCGCGACTCATGATTCTTAACTTGTCGCGCGCGATAGGCTACATGAGAGGACTCCCTTTCATTATTTTCCCGCTTTAGCTGAATAATGGAAATTCGTTGTATTTTTTTAATAAACCCACAAATAAAAATTTGGTGAGTCACTGCTGGCTGAATTGGACGGGAGATTTTCACATGAAGCGTTGGCCTCGAGTGTGGCGTGTGACGCAGTATTCAGTTGTGAGAAAAACGGCACCAGTCCTCTAATAAGCATGTACGCCTTAAGCTTCACCCTCAGCTTGTGACAGCTGCAATCGATCTTGTGAAATGTGCGATCGCATCGCCGATAAATCTTGAGAAACTTAAAGATGAAGGAGGCTACAAAAGGACAAATATCCAAACTTTTTCAGACTACTGCAGCTTGCACTCACGCTGCCCGTTGGTTCGGCTACATCAAAAATAAGTTTCTCAGTTATGAGGAGAATAAGAAACTTGCTCTGATTAGAGCCCTGCACCGGCTGCACGGGCCTCAAATAGCCCGGCCCGTGTCCGACAGCCTACAGTATACTACTGTTTCAGCTATTAAAATAATCACTTTGCCATTACATACAAAACTGAACTAAGTTGAGCCTATTGATCAATTTAGCCTTCTCAAATCATCACGACTTGACTAAAATAAAATCTATAGATATAAAACAGTTCAAGCATATAACAATGTTTAAACTTTAAACCTAGATAAATGTGCGCTATATCCAATAGTTTGTGCGGAGAGTGGAAGCTAAAGCGCGCTTTGCAGGACATGGAGGCGCCAGCGCGATCCCTTGCATTTTTTTAAGTGGATACGGCGTAATTTTTGCTCATAAATGTAAGAATAATACACCATTCGTAGCTGTAAAGGGTCTACTTTTATTTGCATGCACTCACAATATCAACAAAACGTTGTGCTTTTATAAAATAAAGAAAACAAACACGATGCTCTTTCTGCCGTCTCGGTCTTGAACAGGAGCGCTTCACAAAAATGAACCGAAACTCGGCAAATACATGCCTCACAGACATGATAAATATATCTATAGAAAGCTTTAAATTATTACTTAATGAAATAAAACAAATCCAAAACAAAAACTCTTTCATTATAATAATAATCCGTAAAGATGCACTTCTCTCTAAAGGCGTGTCTAATGAGGAGATGGCGAGTCAGGATCGGCAACGTCATCCTTGCGACACCGACTCAGAAAACACTAGTTCTGTCAGGCGTTGTATTTTTTTAATAAACCCACAAATAAAAATTTGGTGAGTCACTGCTGGCTGAATTGGACGGGAGATTTTCACATGAAGCGTTGGCCTCGAGTGTGGCGTGTGACGCAGTATTCAGTTGAGAGAAAAACGGCACCAGTCCTCTAATAAGCATGTACGCCTTAAGCTTCACCCTCAGCTTGTGACAGCTGCAATCGATCTTGTGAAATGTGCGATCGCATCGCCGATAAATCTTGAGAAACTTAAAGATGAAGTAGGCTACAAAAGGACAAATATCCAAACTTTTTCAGACTACTGCAGCTTGCACTCACGCTGCCCGTTGGTTCGGCTACATCAAAAATAAGTTTCTCAGTTATGAGGAGAATAAGAAACTTGCTCTGATTAGAGCCCTGCACCGGCTGCACGGGCCTCAAATAGCCCGGCCCGTGTCCGACAGCCTACAGTATACTACTGTTTCAGCTATTAAAATAATCACTTTGCCATTACATACAAAACTGAACTAAGTTGAGCCTATTGATCAATTTAGCCTTCTCAAAGCATCATGACTTGACTAAAATAAAATCTATAGATATAAAACAGTTCAAGCATATAACAATGTTTAAACATTAAACCTAGATAAATGTGCGCTATATCCAATAGTTTGTGTGGAGAGTGGAAGCTAAAGCGCGCTTTGCAGGACATGGAGGCGCCAGCGCGATCACTTGCATTTTTTAAAGTGGATACAGCATAATTTTTGCTCATAAATGTAAGAATAATACACCATTCGTAGCTGTAAAGGGTCTACTTTTATTTGCATGCACTCACAATATCAACAAAACGTTGTGCTTTTATAAAATAAAGAAAACAAACACGATGCTCTTTCTGCCGTCTCGTGCGCTATATCCAATAGTTTGTGCGGAGAGTGGAAGCTAAAGCGCGCTTTGCAGGACATGGAGGCGCCAGCGCGATCCCTTGCATTTTTTTAAGTGGATACGGCGTAATTTTTGCTCATAAATGTAAGAATAATACACCATTCGTAGCTGTAAAGGGTCTACTTTTATTTGCATGCACTCACAATATCAACAAAACGTTGTGCTTTTATAAAATAAAGAAAACAAACACGATGCCCTTTCTGCCGTCTCGGTCTTGAACAGGAGCGCTTCACAAAAATGAACCGAAACTCGGCAAATACATGCCTCACAGACATGATAAATATATCTATAGAAAGCTTTAAATTATTACTTAATGAAATAAAACAAATCCAAAACAAAAACTCTTTCATTATAATAATAATCCGTAAAAATGCACTTCTCTCTAAAGGCGTGTCTAATGAGGAGATGGCGAGTCAGGATCGGCAACGTCATCCTTGCGACACCGACTCAGAAAACACTAGTTCTGTCAGGACCACTATCGTCAGAATGATAGATACTTAGCATAAAGTTTGGTTTGGCAGTATGGTTCTGTTCTGGGCAAAAAACCTCCCTGCCCATCCATGCAGCCTGTCATGAATGAGCAGGGAGAGCAGTAGACTACGTGTTGCTCCAGCTGTATGAACACAGATGCGTAAATGCTGCAGCAAATATGCTTTTTTCAATTAGCAGACCAGGTAATATACACAGCGATATGGATTAAAACAGCATTCACTTATCTTAGATGTGGATTTCAGATGTTCTGAAACACGCTGCAACAGTTTGATTTGCGAGCAGCGATGCTTAATTTGCTCCGAAGCAAGCTGAAAAGCTGCTGAATAATACTGAATACAGCTTATATAGGAATGCCGCGATAGGTGTCGTATTCCTATAGGTAGATGTGATCAGCTGAGAATCAGCTGATGCAAGCTTGACTCACGTGACCTGCCAGAACTAACGCTAAAGCTTAATTTTATTAGTAAATAATTCCAGTATCTCCTTACTGTTTCCCCCTGGCACATTTATGGTAATTATTTTTGCCAGTGCTTTGCGGCAAACTTAAGCCTATTGCGTGCCTTTGAACGCAGATCTCTTCAGCTGCGCTGATGGCATGCACCATACATTCTGCTGCTGCGGGACACTAAACACCGTCGAGCTGCTCTTGACAGTCGCGGTAGCAAGGTCTCGTGTTGTTTCCACCAGCGCAGCAATTTTTTTTTATCACTAATTGAGGGATGTCTAAAATATAAAAATAAGGAGAAGCCTAAAACAACGGCCCACGTCTGAACTATGACGTGAAAATTGTCCCAAAGCCTGGCCCTAGGGGCATAAAATAGTCAGGGCCCGTCGGACCCGGGCTAAAATAACAAGGCTTTAGCTCTGATCTAGCACACAGAAAACAATTTGACGGAAAATTTATCAGAAGAGATGAAAGAAAGATAGTGGTCATCTACGCAATACGGAAAAAGAGGCGGCCTTTCTGCATTAGGTATGTTTTTTTTTGTACTCTTTGTACAGCAGTTATTGTTCATTCTAAATGTATTTTTAATGTAGAATATGTGTTACATAAATACATAAAATGTAGAACATATAAAAAAGTGCTCTTGGCTCGTCTGCCAATGGGTGCCCGCCCCCCACGCATAAAAGTGAAGGTCCGCCTATGACCCACTGCGTTACTGCGTAAAGTGTTGGGAGAATAACCCTAATAACCCAAAATGACCTCAACCCAGTTTTTCAGTAGAAAAATAAACCAAGCATCTTCACTGCTGATCTAGTCAGGGCCTGGCGGACCCGGGCTAAAATACAAGGCTTTAGCTCTGATCTAGCACACAGAAAACAATTTGACGGAAAATTTATCAGAAGAGATGAAAGAAAGATAGTGGTCATCTACGCAATACGGAAAAAGAGGCGGCCTTTCTGCATTAGGTATGTTTTTTTTTGTACTCTTTGTACAGCAGTTATTGTTCATTCTAAATGTATTTTTAATGTAGAATATGTGTTACATAAATACATAAAATGTAGAACATATAAAAAAGTGCTCTTGGCTCGTCTGCCAATGGGTGCCCGCCCCCCACGCATAAAAGTGAAGGTCCGCCTATGACCCACTGCGTTACTGCGTAAAGTGTTGGGAGAATAACCCTAATAACCCAAAATGACCTCAACCCAGTTTTTCAGTAGAAAAATAAACCAAGCATCTTCACTGCTGATCAAAAGTTTGAAATAATTACTTATTTCTAAATATTTTTTAAAAAGAAGTATTTTCTGCTTTCCAAGGCTGCATTTATTTGATCAAAAAGACAGTAAAAATTGTGAAATATTATTACAAATTTAATAATAGCTGTTTTCTAAGTGAATATGTATTAAACTGTAATTTATTCCGGTGATGCGCAGCTGTATTTTCAGCATCATTGCTCCAGTCTTCAGCGTCACATGATCTTCAGAAATCAGTATAATATGCTGATTTGCTGCTCGAGAAACATTTCTGGTTATTATCAATGTTGAAAACTGTTGTGCTGACCGATATTTTTGTGGAAACCGATAGATTTTATTTTTCAGGATTCACAGATAAAAAAAAACTGCATTTATTTGAATTAGAAATGTCTTTACTGTCACTTTTGATCAATTTAATGCATCCTTGATGCATAAAAATATTATTTTATTCCAAATCTTTGAATGGGTTTCAGTGGGTTTCAACATTAACAATATTAAGAAATACTTCCTGAGCATCAAAGAGTTCTTTTAAATTGTAACATTTCACAATATGACTGTTGTTACTGTTTTCTAATCAAATGAATGCATCTTGGTGAGCAAAAGAGACTTCTTTCAAAAACATTATATATTATAATATTTATAAATGATATATTATCGAAATAATCCCTCCATCAGTCAGATGTTGTGGCTTTTAATCAGGAAACATGCAGGTGAAACTTGCAGTGCTTTTTATTGATTATTTTTACCCTCTTCTCATCTTTTCTTCAGCACTGGCCTGTATCCGTTTACGCAGAAAAAGAACGATTTCTATTCACTCTTTCCATTAGTGTTTTATTTCCTCGTCCAGGTGGTCGTGTGTTGACGTGATTCTCGTTAGCTTGGCCGCAGAGACACTCATGCTCTTGACGACAGCCTCACGGCAACAAGTTCCATGACAACCGCCTCTTCCTCACGCAGATGGCTTAAGCCGAATGCACCGATCTCCACCGGCAGCATCGTCCTTATACTTTAGTTCTTGAGTTTTGCACAACTGTAAGATTATATTGAGCCATCGCATTGCTATTAAGAGGCCTTTTCATTGCAGCGCAGGAAAGGTGCGACACGACTAAAGAAGTGTGAATCTAGGGAGTCACTGCAGATTATTATTACTTCACAGTTGCATGGTTTTTCTAAATACTGTATTTGATGCGTGGAGGCTGGAGATGCAATGCATTGTGGGATGGTGGGTTGGAGTAACATTAATTTGCAAAACAGTTTTGGAAAGCAGAGCGTCGTGTGAAAGTGGAAATTTCCATAAATGAGTATTCAGAGTGTGCTCGGATTCGCGGCTCTCTTATCTCATTTATACAGTGTTGCGGTCCAGCTGTACTCCATCCGTCTGTCCGCGCTGGAGGAACTGATAAACACCGGACAGTGGCTCATCCGTCTCTCACGCTCTGGTCCTGACAGTCCCGTGACGTTTAGGGTCCTCATGAGACCCTCTGGGTTTGTATCACTGCTCAAGCGACACTTAAATCATTGAGATGTTTGGATTGTGGAAATAAAACGCGGTTGTCGCGTACGTGCCATGTTTAACGTCTCACTTTGGGGATCTAGCATCATATTGTATTAACCCTCTTTTTGAAATTTTACATTTTGTTTTTCTAGTATTTTTTTATTTCATCAGAATGGTATGAAACTTGGTAAAGGTTTTGGCACTTGCTATGTGGACACACACACAAAATCATGGGCGACTGATGATGATAAAATGCTGATGAAAACAAACAGTCTTGAAAAAAAGTCACTGTTGTATTGTTCACGTTTTATTTATTTATTTATTTTTTTTAGATATCATCCTCAAATTTAGAACACAACTTATAATCCAATATTAAGAGACTTTTAAAATATTTGTGCATGTTTATCGGCTGATATTGTATTCTAATTTTAATTTAAATGTCACGTGCCAGCATCTACTCACTCTTAAATCCTTAAGATATTTTTAAAATATCGGTAACAGTAATTTTGTAAATTTATTGGCTGATATTTATTTATCTGTGCATGCTCATTTCCTCTATTATTGCATTTAAATGACCTTTGACGGCATCTACTGACACTTAAATCCTTAAAATATTTTTAAGTTTATATATAAGTTTATCGGCTTATTTTTATCTATTTATGCACAATCTTTTCCTCTACAGGTGCATCTCAATAAATTAGAATGTCATGGAAAAGTTCATTTATTTCAGTAATTCAACTCAAATTGTGAAACTCGTGTATTAAATAAACTCAATGCACACAGACTGAAGTAGTTTAAGTCTTTGGTTCTTTTAATTGTGATGATTTTGGCTCACATTTAACAAAAACCCACCAATTCACTATCTAAATGATATATCTATATAAATGAACTTTTCCACGACATTCTAATTTATTGAGATGCACCTGTATATTTGCATTTAAATTACTTTTGTTGTCTTACTTAAAATGAATGTTTTGTTTCATGCATAAACCATTTTAAAATGCTAATTAAATTAAATCTTTGGCAAATCTCACTGTACCTTATAATGCGTTGATGCAAATTCACTCGTAGCAATTAAAATGATTGATTTTATTTTTATTTTTATTTGTTTTTTTTTTACAAAAACAAATATTATTTTTTAGATTAATATTGAATTTTAACTTATTTTAAATAATGATCACGTTATTGGCCTAATTATAAAAAGATAATTCCTTAAAGCATTTATTTGAAATATTTTGTCACAGTATACATGTCTTTACTGTCATTTTTCATCAGTTTAATGCATAAATATTTATTAGATCAATTGTGCAGCCCTGTGTCACTTAATCTCAAATAAACATCAATCTCATCTGTGATGTTCTTCAGCTCCAAACTCACCTTTTTATTTGGATCTGGGTCTTGTTCTCATGCTCTGGGCGAGTCGGAGCGATGCTCTCGGTCAGCTGTGAGTTTCCATGGAGGATGTGATATTTCGTTATTTTCAGTATGTTGCATGAGAGACCCTGAGGGAACTTATTGAACATGCCATGCATTTCTTCTTTCATATTAATGCAGTTCCAGGCTTGTTGGAAATGGACAGTCCAGTGGCGTATGTGAGAGTGTGACACAGTGTGTGTCCGTCAAACAACACTGTAATGCTTCCAGTGCTTGCGTAACTTTTTCTTTTTTAATTTATGCCACTGGACTTGTCGTTCAGAGACTGCAGTAGTTGGCAGGCCAGTGTTTAGCGTTCATCACGCAGCATCAGCGCTTTGCTGTTTCTGGCATGTCCAGTGCTGTGTAGATGAAAGTGTATGAGCGGAGAGAATTTCCACGCAGCTGAGATGATTTGGGTGTGAAACTAAATCATCTCAGATGCCAGATTCATATTCAGGCTCTCTGCATTGTTATAAATGATGCAAAACCTGTGGGTGGCACTTGATTAGTTTCAGGGGGTTTTGCAAGAAATATGAACCCTGAATCAGCTCAGACCATCTCAGATGTACATGCATAATGGATATACTTTATTTTCACTAAATCCCAAATATATTTGTTTTTATAGGTTACTGTATTAAGCTAATATCAGTTTATGAGGTTTAGAAACGGCGGATCACATGTGAAGTCATATGATCCACAGCTAGTCGACTCAAAGCCAGTGCATCACACTGTATATATGGTTATTGACTGATTTTAGAGAATATTTGCTTTTAGCACTATTGGTCGATATTGAATATTTAAAATTTTGTATTGTTGCATCTTTAAGAAATCTAAAACATTTTCACTATAGAAAATGTATTCACTTTGAAAGATCAAAATGCAACCTATTTTATTAGTTGATTAAAGGGATAGCTTTCAATTACTTGCTCTAAACAAGTTGTTAAACACTTTGAGGATGGTGCGGTTTTGTGCTCACCAAGGCTGCATATATTTGGTCAAAAATGCAGTAAAAATGTGAAATATTATTGCAATTTAAAATAGCTGTTTTCTATGTGAATCTCTGTTAAACTGTAATGTATTCCTGTGATGCGCAGCTGTATTTTCAGCATCATTCCTCCAGTCTTCAGTGACACATGATCTTCAGAAATCAGTATAATATGCTGATTAGAATTTTCAGGATTCTTCGATGAATAGAAAGTTCAAAAGAACAGCATTTATTTGAAATAGAAATCTTAAGTAACATTATAAATGACTTTACTGGCACTTTTCAACAATTCATTGCAAGCTTGCTGAAAAGTATTAATTTAAATAAAAAAAAATCCAGATTTAGTTTTTTCTTTTTCTTTTTTGATGAAGTGGACGAGGAATGAGTGGAAGCTCACAAAAGTATCATAAAAATAGTACATACAAATGGTGTCTTCTAGAGTCGTGCAGTTTCTCTTCTGCAAGGAAAATGAGTGGAAGCTGTGTTGTTTCTCACATATTTGTTCTCTGTGGCAGATCTGAATGTGTGAAAGTGGCAGGGATTGCAGAACTGGGACAGTCTCTCTAAGACTCCTTGCCTTCCCACAGACTGAGCACCGCTGGCTTACAGGATCCAATTAAACCATAAACACGCAGACGACTGAAGTGACTTTCCTTCAAACTTCGTACTGCGTTCCATCACATTAATTGCTCTTTATTAATAACTGACCCACAAGAGCCCCAATGATGCGGAATATAGACCGTAATTGTTGTTGAGAAATGCCATGAGAGTCTGCCAGCATTAACATTATTAACGGTGATGTGTGTGTGTGTGTGTGTGTGAGAGAGTGTGTGTGTGTGTGTGTGAGAGTGTGTGTGTGTGTGTGTGAGAGTGTGTGTGTGTGTGTGTGTGTGTGTGTGTGTGTGTGTGTGTGTGAGAGTGTGTGTGTGTGTGAGAGAGTGTGTGTGTGTGTGTGTGAGAGTGTGTGTGTGTGTG
>NW_015505385.1:836502-904022 GCF_001515645.1 Sinocyclocheilus grahami
AGTGTGTGTCTGTGTGTGTGTGTGTGTGTGAGAGTGTGTGTGGCCTCATTAACTGGTGTCCACTCTCTTGCATCAGGGCCAGTGTGAGCACAGGAAGTGTGGAGTATTGAAGCGTTAATCAGTAACACATTTGAGTGAGTCCCGGCGTTGCACTAATTAACCAGAGCATGCAGCTGCTGATCTGCTCGTCACCTTCCTGTGTGTTTCAGTGTAGTTTGTGTTTTTTAATCAAAGAATAGGAAAAAAAAGAAAAATGTTTACTGTCTTCATCACTTAATTAATAACAAAATAAATATACACTGCCAGTCGAAAGTTGGTAATAATTAAGATTTCTTTCTCTTCCGCTCACCAAGGTTGCAAAATACAGTGAAAATTGTGAAAAATGATTACAATGTAAAATAGCTGTTTTCTATGTGAATATATTGTAAAATGTAATTTATTTCTGTGATCAAAGCTGTATTTTCAGCATAATTTCTCCAGTCTTTCCTTCAGAAATCATTCTAATATACTTACATATTTAATTATATATTTAATTTACTTATAATATATTATTTGTGGATTCTTTGTTGAAAAAAAATGTTGCATGTATTTGACATTTTGTAGCATTATAAATGCCATTAATGTCACTTTCGATTAATTTAATGCATCCTTGCTGAATAAAAGTATTAATTTCTTCATTCATTTATTTTTATTTAAATACATCTTACTTAAAATTTTAAATGGTGTGTATCATGGTTTTCAGAGAAATATTCAGGAGTACAGCTGTTTTCAACACTGATAATAATCAGAAATGTTTCTCGAGCAGCAAATCAGCATATTATACTGATTTCTGAAGAAACGTGTCACTGAAAGATGCTGAAAATACAGCTGCGCATCACAGGAATAAATTACAGTTTACAGAATATTACAATACAAAGCAATAATATTGCTGTTTTTACTGTATGTTTCATCAAAGACATCTTTCCAAAACATCTTAATTATTCCAAACTTAACACACTAGTGTACAATATGTAGAGCTGGGATTATGTATCAGATTTCACAGAATATGCAGTCTCGGTTCTGTTGTGTGTATGCTAATGGAGAACGTGTAAGTGAAGTATTGGACTCTGTTACCTGCGGCATGTTTGCATGCGGCTCTAATGGGACTCGAGCGGAAAGAGCGCAGGATGGCATAGATTCTCCACGTCCTCGGTTATGAAAACAGCCATCCGCCCGTGATTGACACGCTCTTCATTTGCCATCACGCAGGCAGGTTTAATGTAGCTCCCGCACAGACGAGGAGTCAGTATTTGATTTATGGCTGTGGAATCTCATCTTTCTTGGAAAGCAAGTGTTGTGCATACTGTGGATCCGCTGCCGGCACGAGAGGATTTCCCCTGACATGCTTTTATTATCTGGATACAAATGAAATCTTATTAGTAATGAATTTGGTATTTAACTGGTAACATGAAAACGGAGCCAAATAATTTGGTTTTAAATAAAATATAATCTAATAATTTGGCTGATAATCATGAGAAGAGGCGGTCAATGTATTTATTTATGAATTGATTGATTGATTGATTTTTCCTCATAAGGGTGTTTCTTCAACTATGGGCAATAATTAAATAATCAGTAACGCCAAATACATCACATTCAGTGTAATTTTTGCCTTTTTTTTTATTTATTTTTTTTACATGTAAATTTCCACCACATCTTAAATCAAATACTGTGTTTCTTATTATTCTATGGTGAAAATTAATTAATCTTTATTATTATTATTATTATTATTATTTATTTAGCAAAATGGCCAACTCTTGTTCTTTCACAGTCAGAATCTTGTGTCATTAATATACATAATAATAATTATTATTTATTATTTTTGTGTATTTTCTTTTTTTGTTCATTGTTTTGGTAATTTGACATTTGTGACACTGGTGCACAAAACCAGTCACAAGGGTCATCTGAAAGCTGAATAAATAATCTTTCCATTGATGTATGGTTTGTTAGGATAGGACGATATTTGGCCGAGATATAGATTTTGACAACTATTTGAAAATCTGGAATCTGAGCGTGCAAAAAAATCTAAATATTGAGAAAATCATCTTTAAAGTTGTCCAAATGAAGTCCTTAGCAATGCATATTACTAATCAAACATTAAGTTTTGATATATTTACGGTAGGAAATGTACAAAATATCTTCATGGAACATGATCTTTACTTAATATCCTAATGATTTTTGGCATAAAAGAGAAATGTATAATTGTGACCCATACAATGTATTGTTGGTTATTGCTACAAATATCCCCCAGCGACTCAACACTGCTTTTGTGGTTAATTATTTTTAAACATTAAATATTTACAAAATGTATTTAACTAAATGTATTTAGATTATATTTAAAATATTATTATGTTCTTATTTTTATAATACATATACAATTTTAATGTGACCTCATAACAAAAAGAAAAACCGGAAACCTGTCGGTTTTAATAACGGCACGCAAAATGTTGAAGAAACCCCCACAAACACATGCTTTTACTTAAGAGATCGCTCTACATTCACACAGTGAAGTCTCTCGGGGAACTGAATTCTAATGCACTCGATCACAAACGTTTGCACGATGCAGCTGTTCGACAGAGAAGCACCACAGTCAGAAGTTTAGTCACTTCTCTGTTATTCGTAAGCAGTGAATATCATTGAAAAAATCGAGACCAAAATCAGGTCTGTTTGTGTGACGCTGTGCTTTCACAGCAGCATCGGATACACTTAAATAACTCATAAATATGGACTAGTGTTTCTCTGTTCACGCTTTAGAAAGTCTGCGGCACAGCGGGTGCAACTCAGACAGTAAAAGCAGAGCTGACTGTCTCCATATATCAATGTACTGTTGAGTTATTTATGGCTCAGTTAGTGTGCAGATGCCGTTCTGACAATCCGAGCTTGAGTTTTGATGTGGCGTCTGTGTGAGCGGTCAGCCAATGGCTCATATTTGGACACTGTTCAGTGTGAAACCTCTCCTCACAAATAACGACTGAAGATGCGCTGGATGTGTCTCAATAGGTTTACTTTGTTTCCCTGCTTTTGGATTTGAATTTGCACTTTGATCCCAAATGCATTCTATTTAAATACATTTACAGGTTGATCCTTAAAGGGTTTAAATTGAATTGAATTTAAGATGAAAGTGTATATTCGTTTTAATTGTTAAATCTATGTCATGCATTTCATGTCAATATGATATGCAGTTCAGTTTGCTTTCATAATTTGGTGTAGTCTGATTAAAACAGGATATTCAAGTCAAGCGGTATTTATAAGGCGCTTTTCACATTACACATCAGAGCAGATTTACAGAAATTCATCACTTTAATTTATAATATCTCTATAATGTCAATGCATTAAGTAGATTAGAGCGGTGCAAACATTTATTTTACATATTGATGATGTACACAAGCAGTTGAGATGCAGTGAAGAAATCTAGAGCTTAATCGTATCCAATGAGAACTGATTTGTTTATGAAAAGTGGTCTATATATGGCTGAAAAGTTAAAATAATATAAAGAAAACATGTGGTGAAAAGGAGGTCAATGACTTTTTTTTAAATGTAAATTTTTATTTATGCATCACATTTTCTTACTTTATTTCAAAGCGTAATTTATAACTAAAGTGAGTGTTCCAAGGACATACATATTTGTATAAAACCCTCACACAAGATCTAATGTCTTTAGACTGAAGCTGAGAGAAAGATTGAGCCTCTTCCAACACATTTCCACGGTTTGTTCTGCCGATCCTGTTTTGTGCTGTATTTACACGCGAGTTGGGATTTCTGATGACAAACAGCCCACAGTCTTGGGTTTCTGTGTCAGACGTGACCGAAACGCTTTGATTTGAATTGTTTTGCATTAATTCATTTTGATGGGCCTGTGAGGCATCTGCGTGGCACATGTTTGATCATTTCTGATGTATAGCTGTGAGACTGACTTCCCCAGTGCGGCACATTCATTATTATCATGCACTTTCTTTGCTTTTCCGCACAAATTTCTGCCGGTGTTGGTATGTCTGCTCTACACGAGAAACTCACTTTTAAGATTCCTCTGATGTCTTCATGGCTCACGGTGGGAGGACAGATGTGTGACTTTTCCCAGGTCTTAAAAACACCAAACCGCAGTGCCCTTAAACCACACTGAATCCACACTATCTTGACTACTGCTCCGGAGCGCTATTCAAACTTAGTGCATCCCGTCATGCATCATGTTTTGAATAAATCGTGAGATGTTTGCCAAGATCTCGCAAGAGGTCACGGAAACCTTTCTAATGTAAGTTAAATATTGCTATAATAATTAGAAAAGGCCTATTATTGCATATAATTTGGTAGAAAAATACAGTGTTGCACGTTTTATTGGTGCAAAGATGAGTAGAGGTGATATTTATTTTGTAAACAACCTTTTTCTATCACTTTTCGTCACTTAATTAGAAGCACCACAAATTAAATTGTGTCATGTTATAGGGACTACTGAACAGACATTTAGAAGTTGATTTTAAAATGCAAAGTATTTAAAATAAAAATAAAGCTATGTAAACACTTGCATTTTTTTCAACACTACTTGTGGTCTTCATCCTCACTTGAACACTTACCGGAAATACGTCATATAAGTAGCATTTTTTATTTCTTTGCCCGGATATATAAAAAAAATGTGCGCCGTAAAAGCGGCTACGGTAATTAAACGTTGGCCAAAACACACAAGGAAACACATTGTGAAAAAAATATCGTCTGCAATCACAGACATTCGCATTCGGACAGGATTAGTTTTCTCACAGGATCACTGAGTTTGCCAAAAAACAGTAGGTCATTTGCTCTGGAATTATTACAGAGGTTGTGTGAGAAAAACACAGACGTGGCAGAGTTCGCAAAGTACATCTGTGAAACCCAAATTTCTCTAACAACCCCCTATAAAACTAGTCCCGTCCGAATAGGGCTTTAGTGTGATGTACTATACCTTCTCTGAAGATCTTTTACCTGCAGTTGTTATACAACTTGCTTATGTCCAAAATAGCATTTAATTTAATTTAATTTAATTTTATTTTATTTTATTACATTTTATTAAATTAAATAAAATTTTATTTAATTTAATTTAATAAAATGTAATAAAATAAAATAAAATAAAATAAAATTAAATTAAATGCTATTTTGGACATAAGCAAGTTGTATAACAACTGCAGGTAAAAGATCTTCAGAGAAGGTATAGTACATCACACTAAAGCCCTATTCGGACGGGACTAGTTTTATAGGGGGTTGTTATAAATTAAATTTAATTTAATTTAATTTAATAAAATGTAATAAAATAAATTAAATTAAATTTTATTTAAATTTTATTTAATGTTTATTTAATTTTATTAAATTTTATTAAGTTAAGTTAAGTTAAATTAAATGAAAATAAATGAAAATAAATTAAAAATAAATTAAAATAAATTAAAATAAAATAATTTAAATTTGATTTAATTTTAATTTTATTTAATTTATTTCAATTTTATTTAATTTATATTTTATTTCAATTGAAATTTTATTAATTTTATTTAGTTTTATTAATTTTATTAAATTAAAATTTTAAATTTTAAATTTAAATTGAAATGTTTATTAAAATTTTTATTTTTATTTACATTTAAAATTTTTATTAATTTATCAATATTGGTGTATATTGGATATATGTTTAATTCTGCTATAAGCAGCTCTACAGACGACAGTACTGTTATTATTTAACTCTACGCAATTTTTTTTCAGGAATTTCAGCAATTATACATTTGTCATTTGTTAATTTTTTCCCGATTATATTCTAAATGTGAATTCTGATTTCAACTTTGAAAGTGGTAAGAACATATTGGTGTTTTTTATATATTTTTTTATAAATATTGGTCTATATTGGATATATATTGGCCAATATTGACTATTTAAATGTATATATTTATTAACCCTAATTTTACATTTAAATGACCTTTACTAACATCTAACACTCACTCTGAGTTAATCTTAAAAAACCCTGGTAATTTAATAACTGTTAAATATAATCTTTAGCAAATCATAAAATAATATCTGTTTTCATGCAGTAAATAATAATGTTGCGATGCCAAAATGCACTTCCAGCATAGATTTTAATGTGTTTTTTTTTTTTTTATTTGTGACAATATAGCATTTAATTAATATCTGCTTTTTATTGGCTATCAACCATAAGATGAAAAAACATACTGTGTCCGAATTTTTATATCAGTGCATTCCTAGTTAAAGCAGCAATTTTATTCTGAACCCATATGACTTTCTTTTTTTATGTGCAGCACAAAATGTTTGAAGAATGTCTTCTAGGCTTTTTCCTGTATACTGAAAGTGAATAGGGACTGGGTCGCGCTCCATGCATGCCTCCATGCACTTTGTGTATTATATTATGTGTGCATATAATGGCTTTGTGTGACAAGTAAACTGAAATTGAACTCATTATTCGCTGACAGTTTTTAGGAATTAATTGTTTTGGTGGCAAACGGCTCCAGATTTGTAGTCTATTTGAAGAAAGATTAAACTAAATACTGAGAGTTTTTTTTTTTTTGGTTGCGCTGTCCCTCTAAACAGCCTTTAACATTAACATATTTGAATAAATTGTGGCATTTAGAAGTGAAATGTTGTGCGGTGATAACTGCGTGTGCATTTGCATATCTTCAAAACTCTGCTCTGTCGCCACAGGAGCGGCGAGACCCTCATAAATCCTCATTCACACGGGGCTAAAAATAGCTGCAGGGAAGTGTGGGAAATTGCTGGTTTTCTGGGCAGGTTTGCCGCGAGCGTCGCCAGTGAGCGTTTGTTAGGGTTCGAGCATTGACACGCGTGCTGGACTGTCGTTAGACGGCTGGGATGTGTGCAGATGTCCTGTGGTTATATAAGCCAGACCTCCGGCTGACTCACGCTGGCACAAGAGCATGGTTTGTTTTCCTGATGCTCTTATTTAAGGGGGACTCGAGAGACTCTGGAATCATATGGAACAGGTTGAAGTGACCGTGTGGCTTATTCTGGACGAGGACCAGAGCACAAACAAGCCGTTTCAATGAGCAGAGCTTGCATTTGTTTATATGACAGTGTGGCGAGGCCGGAAATGAATGGCGGCTTGGTGTAAATCTTGCATTTACGAAAAAATAAACACACATGTATACATTATATACAGATATATATGTGGGACATTAAGATGTCCGCATCAAAAGAAATTTACAAACGTGATTATATGTCCATAGAAAGCACATTAAATGTAAGTAAAGTGTCTACTTTTAAGGTTTCAAATACGTTTTTTGGAGAATAAAATGTTAAAATTTGGTTGAAATAATGTTATATTGTCATTCAGTGTAACATAATATGTATGTAAGAATTCAAACAGCATGCTTATTCCGACGTGTACATATTAAAATATATCAAATAATACGTGAGTGTATTAAATTAGGTTTTGTTTTAAATGAGTAAAAAAATTCTTACTGACAAAAGGGCAAAACCTAGGATCGTGGCAAACTTAAAAAATGTAAAAATTGTTATTTAATACGTGAGTGTATTAAATTAGATTTTGTTTTAAATTAGTAAAAAATTTCTTACTGACAAAAGGGCAAAACCTAGGATCGTGGCAAACTTAAAAAATGTAAAAATTGTTATTCTAATAAATTTGTGATTTTTGGAATGAAATTGAACTCATTCCAATAATGAATGAATTTAAAATCTAATTCAAACCTGAAAAAATAACCGTTTTGGTTTTAGTTTAGGAAAATTATGAAATATTTAAGATATTGAAACAATGCCCACTTTGTGAGATTCACTTTGTTTTGATTCTGATTCTAGATCATTATTAAATCATGGTGCATAACATGATCACCATTCAGATTGTTATGCTAATAAAGCAATTATTATTATTTTTTTAAAAAGGCATCAAATTAGAATTAGAAAGAAATATGAGAAATGAAAAAAAAATGCATTTTCACTCAGGTGTATGGTAGCATCTTTACCTTTGATCTGTTGCTGATGGTGTCTAACAGATATTCTGAGCACCACTAATGATCCATAACAATGTGAAATCCATCTCAATTTTGTTGGATCCCTCTCTGTGAAGCTCTCATATTCCTGTGCACATCTGTCAGTGTTCAGGAGCCCAGCTGTGGACTCTCACTAATCAAGCAGATCTCATTATGCACAGATAATGAATGAGGCTTTGATCTGATTGGTGCAGGACGTCATGATGAGCCTTTATTTCCGCTATAGGCCAGTCTGGATGCTCATATTGAAGTGCTTCTGTAAACAGATGACCGGTGTTCCTTAAAAGGCATAAAACTCACTCTTTTCTTATCTTTTCTTCAGCGGATCAGCAGGAGCGTGTGAAATCCCAGTTCACGCATACATGCTCTTTGACAAGCGGTCTCTAAGCTTGCTTTCTTCACACCACAGCGAGAATAGATTTTCAAGTGATGTGGTCTCTAAAAAAATATAAAATGATCAAATAAAAAAGTCTGCAACCATCTCAAAATAAAAAAAAGCAAAAAGAAACAGTCAACACTGTTGGTTATTTACGTACTTTATTTTTTCCCTCCGAAATCATTGATATTCTTTCATTGGTTGCTCCAAACGTGAAGTATGTAATTTGCAAGCAATCTGAATATGAACTGAATTTCAGGCTGAGTTTCATCCACAATTATAACCGTGTTAATATTCAGACCAACAGCACACTGGTGAGTAAAAGCGCTGTTATACAATAGTTAGAAAGTTAATATTGAGTATATTATATTCTAGACACAATATTGATTCCGGTTGAATAACATGATTCAATAAATAAAATGAACAAAACAGTTAAATGATTCAATGACTCAGACATAAAGATGAACCTGTTTCGTTTCTGAATGAATCAGTGTTTTTCAACAAATCAGTTGAGTGAATGATTCAATGACTCACTCATAAAGACAAACTCTTGTTTTGTTCCTGAATTAATTAGTGAATTAATGATTCAATGACTCACTCATTGACAGACATTTGTTGCCACCTACTGGTGTAAAAATGTCAACAGTTTGAGTGAATGATTCAGTGATTTTAACTCACTTGTTTTGTTCCTGAACGAATCAGTGTTTTTCAACAACTGTTTGAGTGAATGACTTCCTCATGAAGATTATTGTTTTGTACCTGAATAAATAAGAGTTTTGAATAAATAATTTGAGTGATTGTCCTAATAACTTGCTCATAAAGCCAGTCAGTTGTTCTGTGCCTGAATGAATCAGTGTTTTTGAACAAATTGGTTGAATGAATGATTCAATGACTCAGTCATAATGATTAACTTGTTTTGTTCGCGAATGAATCAGTGTTTTTGAACAGATTATCTGAGTGAATGATTCAATGACTCATTCGTAAAGAGTCACTTGTTTGTTAACTAATAACTCACTCATAAAGACAGAAACTTGTTTTGCTCCTGAATGAATTGGTAAATAGTAAATTAATGATTCAATGACTCACTCATTGACAGCCATTTGTCGCCACCTATTGGCATAACAATGTAGCTTGAGCATGCAATTGCTTTTTAACCAATATCCAAAATGCTTTTAGTGGATGTATGAAGTCAGTCCTCCTCAAGTTCGTCATCACATTAACTATGAACATGATCCAATAATGTCTGACAACCACAAATTGTCGTAATTCTTTTGCGGGCCACTGAGTGCATGGTAGAGTATTTTTACTATGAAACTCATGTATTTCAAAAGATCAATGAAAATTTATTTTTTCATGATATGATGCCTTAAAGAATGATTGTATATTGTACTCAGCAGCAGCATGCGTATTAAGTGTCCAGTTGGGAGCTGCTGTGTGTCATCTGGTGTATAGAGTGCTGATAAGAGCGGTCCGTGATCATAAATCACCCATGCATCCTTCCTCCATAAATCCTGCTAACGGCTTGCTCATTTGGATTGATTGCATACGTCAGCGCTCGTAACTTACCCACAAACAAAGGACAGAGGATGACAAACATGATGCATTTCTTGCACGCTGACACATGCACAAACGCACCGTCTGTGATGAAACAGAGCGCTCATTCTGTTATTCAAAGAGAGGCACGTGTGTTCCTCTAAAATACTGCACATTCGTCTTTATGCTCACATGCATGAATATCAGTCGATACCATGTTGAACTTCTATTTGCATTAGTCGAGGAAAATGTGATGCGTTTGGGAAACAGGGGAAAGGACACTGCTTGCACATGCTATTTCAACGATAAAGAATCTTGTTTGATTTTGTTTGAGAACATGGTGTGCATTTCATTTGTCAATGCAGTAATGTCATAAACGCTCTGCGATTGTGAGAACATTAGATAAGAGCAATAAATTGCAGGTATAAAATCAGACTCTCATGTCTCACATGCATATACAAACTTAACAGGGTTTTGTAGATCTCAGACCACAGTTGGACAGTTTAAACACCCTCTGCTATCAGAATTGTCATTTATGTGCTAGTGTACACTACTGCTCAGAAGCTTGGAATAATACATTTTTTTAATGTTTTTGAATGTCTCTTCTGCTCACCATGGCGGCTTATATTTGCTAAAAAATACAATTAAAAACATTAATATTGTGAAATATTTTTACTATTCAAAACAGCTGTTTTCTATGTGAATATCTCATATCACATGATCTTCAGAAATCAGTATAATATGCTGATTTGCTGCCTTTTTTATTATTATTGGTGCTCAGTTACTAATAAATGTTATTTTTCCCTCTTATTAATTTTTTTACTGTCACTTTTGAACAATTGAATGCATCTTGTCTGAATAAAAGTATTAATTTCTTATAAAAAAATTAATGTGTGTGTGAATAAATAGATGTGTGTGTGTGAGTGAGCGTGTGTGTGAGTGAGCGTGTGTGTGAGTGAGCGTGTGTGAGTGTGTGTGTGAGTGTGTGTGTGAGTGAGTGAGTGAGTGCGTGTGTGTGAGTGAGCGTGTGTGTGAGTGAGCGTGTGTGAGTGTGTGTGTGAGTGTGTGTGTGGGTGAGTGTGTGTGTGAGTGAGTGAGTGAGTGCGTGTGTGTGAGTGAGCGTGTGTGTGAGTGAGCGTGTGTGAGTGTGTGTGAGTGTGTGAGTGAGTGTGTGAGTGTGTGTGAGAGTGTGTGTGTGTGTGTGTTTGGAGGTTCTGAGCAGATGAGATTGGCTCGATCTTGTCTCTGAAATGAAAGAGGTTAATAGCTTGCACGTTGGTACTTCTCTAACACACACGTCGATGTTTACAATCATGCTTCATCTGGAATAAGGAGCAGTGACTTTCTGCTGGAGGTCACACACTTTCTTCTCTACTGAGACTGTGAAGTATTTCTTAAGTTTTCTTTGCATATCAAAGTATTTCATTGAAAAAAATGACACTTCACCATCAATCTCTGATGATAACTAATGCTGCTTTGCTGATGTTACTTTAAATACAGATGCTTCTGATCTCATCTGTTGAATTGATGTGTGAACATTTGAAGCATTTGCTGAATTATTGGACAAACATTCATCCCACGGCCAAAAGCTCACAGATGATCTGCATTGATCAGATTATATGTTTGATTGATGATGCATGATTGCACTGCATATATTTTTCTACGTCAGTCAGAGGAATGCGCACATATTTTGAACTTTAAACTTTGTAAAAGTCATAAAGCTCTTCAGTGCTCGTGTTTAATGCAGAACTTTGCTTTTAGTCAACTTCTGATATTTTTCACCTGTGGTTGTGACGTTGAGATGTTAGAGATGAAATGGTCATTAGAGATGAAATGCTTTTTAGTTTTTAGTTGATGGAAACTATTTCCCAGATTGCCTGAAAGAGCTGTTATTGATTTCTTTGGCGAGTGCAAGTGATGGTGACTGTTGATGTGAATCTGTCCTGAAGTCTCAGTTTATTCATTCATTGAAGTGAATGCAAGGTATGTCAGTATTTATAATAAATATATGACTGCATGTGAATATTATCTTTGTATCTGAGGTTGTTGACATATCAACAGGGAAAATATTTTAACATAACATTTTTATATTTTAATATACTTTAAAGTATGATTTATACCTGTGAAGCAAAGCTGAATTTTCAGTTTCATTACTCCAGTCTTCAGTGTCACATGATCCTTCAGAAATAAGTAATAAATAAATATAAATATAATAGTAACATTTAAGTGCATTTAATATATAATAATATAGTAATATAGTATAATCAATTACTATATTAATTTATTTCAATAAATAAAATGTGATTACTTTAAATAATTAAGTAATTATCATAATTTAAATTTATTCATTAAGAACAAATGAATAAATATATTTAATAATTAAAGTTAACGGTATTTATTTGTTCATATGATTGTGTATAAACATAAAAAAATACCAAAATAAATGTATTTAATTCAATTTAAACTAATTTATTTCAATAAGTAAATTATGGTTACTTGAGTGAATGAGTGAATGAATGGATCGATCGAACAAACGAACGAACGAATCAATCAATAATTAATGAATGAACGAGTCAATCGACAATCAATGAATGAACGAATCAATCGACAATGAATGAATGAATGAATGAATGAATCAATCGACAATCAATGAGTGAACGAATCAATCGACAATCAATGAATGAACGAACGAATCAATCGACAATCAATGAATGAACGAACGAATCAATCGACAATCAATGAACAAACAAATCAATCAACAATCAGTGAACGAACAAATCAATTAACAATCAATGAATGAACGAACGAATCAATTGACAATCAATGAATGAACGAACGAATCAATCGACAATCAATGAATGAACGAATCAATCGACAATCAATGAATGAACGAATCAATCGACAATCAATGAATGAACGAATCATTCGACAAATCAATGAACGAACGTATAATTCGACAATCGATGAATGTACGAACAAATCATTTGACAATCGATGAATGAACGAATCAATCAACAATCAATGAATGAATGAATGAATCAATCGACAATCAATGAGTGAACGAATCAATCGACAATCAATGAATGAACGAATCAATCGACAATCAATGAATGAACAAACGAATCAATCGACAATCAATGAATGAACGAACAAATCAATCGACAATGAATGAACGAACGAATCAATCGACAATCAATGAACAAACAAATCAATCAACAATCAGTGAACGAACAAATCAATTAACAATCAATGAACGAACAAATAATTTGATAATCAATGAATGTACGAACGAATCAATCGACAATCAATGAATGAACGAATCAATCGACAATCAATGAATGAACGAATCAATCGACAATCAATGAATGAACGAATCAATCGACAATCAATGAATGAACGAATCAATCGACAATCAATGAATGAACGAATCAATCGACAATCAATGAATGAACGAATCAATCGACAATCAATGAATGAACGAATCAATCGACAATCAATGAATGAACGAATCAATCGACAATCAATGAATGAACGAATCAATCGACAATCAATGAATGAATGAATCAATCGACAATCAATGAACGAACGAATCAATCGACAATCAATGAATGAATGAACGAATCAATCGACAATCAATGAACGAACGAATAATTCGATAAACAATGAATGAACGAATCAATCGACAATCAATGAATGAATGAATAAATCAATCGACAATCAATGAATGAACGAATCAATCAACAATCAATGAACGAACGAACAAATCAATCAATGAATGAATGAACGAATCAGTCAACAATCAATCAGTACGTACATACATATTATTTGACCGGCAAAGCATAATAGAAATATTTTCTACAGTAACCCTGATTTAGTGTCAGAACTGTTTAAAATCTACTCACACAGTAATGCTGTATGTATGAAGATCAAAACAATATTCACATAAATTACTGTTGAGATGATTCTTTAGGGTCTTAATGAAAAGTCTGTAACATAGTTTGGGTAAAATGTTTCAATGGTAGTGTAAAAAACACCTTTTTACCCTGTCAAAAACAGCTCTTTTCAGAGCAAGACGATTTTGTAGCATTCCCCTTTAAATGTTAATGAGCTCTGCTGACCCCGCCCCTCTCTTCCGAGCTGCTCTCAGAGAGACTGTTTACTTCAGCCGCATTCATCGTGAAACTCGTGGATTTTTATCATTATAGGGTGGTTGTGTACACACACTGCCAACACACATTTCAGTTCAAACAACCTGTAAAAGTGCATGTAGCATCCTATGACCCCTTTAAACTTCTTTCTTGCCTAACAGCTGTCAGCGGTTCCCAGCTCGTAGCGCTTTGGCTCTTTCTGCTCTCCACACGCATCAGACTGAACAGAAGACGATGTTATCAAGCCTGTTTGCTTTGAGGAGAATTTGACTTTAGAGTAGAATTGTTCAACATCCAGTGAAGTCACATAAAGTTCAGCGGTGTCACTAAAGTGACTAAAGTGTCACTAAAATCATACGCAGTTATCTGTGCAGTGTGATGAGTAATTATATAATTCATTTGATTTTCATATTCAAAGGTTTGTTGTGAATGGACTCAGTAAACATGTATTAGCCTGTCACCCATTATTAGGCTGAATTCTGTTTTGTAATGGATTTTAGCGTGTAGTAATGTGACTTCTTCTCTCTCTGTGTGTGTGTGTGTGTGTGTGTGTGTGTGTTTACTTAATCAGAGCGAATGCAACAGCCCGAGGAACTTAATGGAAATGGATGCGTGCAATTTCACCGTGCTTGTGTCTTTTTAAAGAAGGACCGATATCAGTGACTGAAGCCCGTTGGCATTTGGTTTGTGATTTTCTTAGACCAGTCGTGTCAGACTACGTCTTTAATAATGTTTATAAATGACAAACACAAGCTGTGAGGCTTTTAGAGGCTTTCACTGTGTGTCTGATGCAGCATTGTCATGTTTTTTAGCGTGTAGTAATGTGACTTTTTCTCTCTCTGTGTGTGTGTGTGTGTGTGTGTGTGTTTACTTAATCAGAGCGAATGCAACAGCCCGAGGAACTTAATTGAAATGGATGCGTGCAATTTCACCGTGCTTGTGTCTTTTTAAAGAAGGACCGATATCAGTGACTGAAGCCCGTTGGCATTTGGTTTGTGATTTTCTTAGACCAGTCGTGTCAGACTACGTCTTTAATAATGTTTATAAATGACAAACACAAGCTGTGAGGCTTTTAGAGGCTTTCACTGTGTGTCTGATGCAGCAGATTTGAGCTTTATTAAAGATGAGATCTCACTGAATAACATTCATTAAACGCAGTGGCTCGGTTGATGGTTTTCTGTTATTAAATGGCTCTCTGGAATACTTGGTTCTGATTGGTCAGATTTAACAATTCAATTCAAGTTTATTTGTATAGTGCTTTTCACGATGCAAATCGTTGCAAAGCAGCTTTACAGAAAATTAAAGTTTCTACATTATATTTAGTAATGGCTTATCAGTGGTGACTATCTCAAGTTGATGTCCATATGGCAGAAATGTACGGTAAAAATCAAGCAGTTAGTTAATGGCATGTAAAAGAGAGTACAGTCAAATATTATTTAATAATTACCCAGATTTTTGAATAATCAAGCTATGGTCATATTGTGTGTTTTGTGCATGTTTGTAGTTATTCATTTGTTCGTTTGTTTATTAACTGTGCATGAAACAAGACATGTATTAATTTATTTCAATAAACAAAATAGAGTTACTTTAAGTAAATAAGTAGATAAATAAAATTAAAGTATTTATTTTTTCATTAAGTTATTTAACCATGTATGAGCATCGAAACAATACTAAAAGAAATTGATTAACTTACATCAACATCAAAATAATAATAATTACATAAATAATAATTTATAAATTTATTTCAATAAATACTAAAAGAAGTGGATTAATTTATTAATTTATTTAAGTGAATAAATTATGGTTACTTTAACTTAAATAAGTAAATAAATACAATAATTTATTTATATGTTTAAGTAACCGTGTTTGAACATCAAAATAATCAAAAAAAAATTTATTAATTTATTTCACTAAATAAATTACTGTTACTTTAAGTAAATATAAATGAATGAATGAATAGAATTATCATTATTTCTTTATTCAAGTAGCCATGTGTGAACTTCAAAACAATACTAAAATACATAACTATATTAATTAATATCAGAAAATAAGATATGATTACTTTAAGTCATTAAGTAACAAATTATCATTATTTATTCATTTTAAACAAATGAATAAATAAATTTAATAATTAACTAATGCAATTAACAGTGTTCATTTATTCATGTAAGTGTGTATGAACATCAAACAATACTAAACTAAATAGTAAATAAGTGAATAAGTATCAGTAAATAATAGGGATGCACGATATTATCATACTCGTCATACTCATGAGTATGTTTTGATATAAAGGTCAGAAGCTATAGCTTACGTGAATAAAAATAAATCACAAACATGACATATATGCTGATTTATTCATTAAAGTGTAATATGTTATATATTTTAAATAAATTATGAGCTCTAAAAGATTTTCAGAATTTTTACAACTCTTTGCTTTAGACCATCTACAAATGTTAAATCTTAAAATAAAATGTCTTTAAAGATTTTTATAAAAATGCAGCGATTGATAATATAGTTTATTTATAGTTATTTTTAAAGCTTCAATGTACTGTCATTATAAAAGAACGTCATTATTGTTTATTTAATTCTAACAAATAAGTTCTTATAAACTAACCGAAATTAAAAAAATAATTTGCTTATAATTTCCACACTGGAGAGACTTGGTGTTGTTTAGGATATTAAGTAAAGATCATGATCTTTGAAGATATTTTGTAAATTTCTTACCCTAAATATATCAAAACTTAATGTTTGATTAGTAATATGCATTGCTAAGAACTTCATTTGAACAACTTTAAAGATGATTTTCTCAATATTTAGATTTTTTTGCACCCTCAGATTCCAGATTTTCAAATAGTTGCATCTCAGCCAAATATTGTCCGATCCTAACAAACCATACATCAATGGAAATATTATTTATTCAGCTTTCAGATGATGTATACATCTCAATTTCGAAAAATTGACACTTAAGACTGGTTTTGTGCTCCAGGGTCACAAATATCGGTATCGGCCAAAATGAGTTGAAAAATATCGGATATCGGCAAAAATCCAATATCGTGCATCTCTAGTGAAAAAATTACAGTTGCTTAAGTAAATGAATGACATAAATAAATACATACATACAATATTATTTGACTAGCAAAACATTGAAATCTGAATTGAAATCTTTTCAATTGTTTAAATCTGTCCATGTTGGTTGTCTCGCGCAGGGTGTTGGCATGGACCCTCATGTGGCTCTGGCGCTGCCGTCTGATGCCAAACTGACCAAAGAGAAGAAGAAGAGCTCGATGGAGGAGGAGGAGGAGGAGGAGGAGGAGGAGATGTCTGTCAGGATAGGTAGAGCGGGAGTTCACTCAGGCAAGCTCTTCTTCACCAACCCACAGTCTGCTCTCCAGAGCTGCCAAAAACACAGCTGCACTGATGGCTCTCTCTGGCTCCTTCTGTAACCGACAGGATCTTACTTTTTTCCTTCCGTCTTGAAACCTAGTGTCTTATAAACCATTGTAGGCATTATCGGCACTTGTGATGTATCAAATTATATATATACACAATCAGACGTTTGTAATGTTTTTTTAAAAAGTGTCTCTTCTGCTCACTGAGGCTGCATTTATTTGATCAAAAATGCAGTAAAAATTGTGACATGTTATTAGAATTTAAAATGGCTATTTTCTCTGTGAATCTCTGTTAAACTGTAATGTATTTCTGTGATGTGCAGCTGTATTTTCAGCATCATTACTCCAGTCTTCAGTGTCACATGATCTTCAGAAATCAGTATAATATTTGCTGATTATTAGAAACATTTCTGATTATTATCAGTGTTGAAAACAGTTGTGCTGCACAATTTTTTTCTTGAAACTGTGATGCATTTAATTTTTCAGGATTCACAGATGCATAGAAAGCTCAGAAGAACAACATTTATTTGAAATAGAAATCTTCTGTGACATTATAAATGTCTTCACTGTCACTTTTGATCATTTTAATGCAGCCTTGATGAATAAAAGTATTAATTTCTTACAGGAAAAAAAACAAAAATTGCCCCAAACACTGATAAGTTACAAAATGCATTGCAGTCTCTACGACAGCTGGATGTGAGGAAGATGTAGTTTAATCTATAATAAATATCCCTTTAATAAGATCATTTACCCCCAAAATGAAACTCTGCCATCATTTACTCTCATTTGCCTTCATTCCAGGCATTAACTAATTTATTGAGAATTACACAAATATTTTGTACAAAGGTAATTCGCAGAAAAATAAAACAAAACAAAAGCTGTAAAGCTTCTGCAGTCAGGTTTTTTGAAGCTTGAAAATGGTGATTATGTGAACTTTCAATGAATGTAAAAAAAAAAAAACACGACGAGAGAATATAAAACAATGTCTCACCTGTGTTCCAAAGATGCACAAAAGTCTTATGGGGTTTGGAACGAGAGTAAATAATGACAGACTTTTAATTTCCAGATGAATTATTCCTTGATTTCAGTGAATTAACTAATGATGCTCTTGAAGATGAAGCTCACTAGGTATTACGACAGTGTCTCAGACTCACTGACAAAAACACACTTGGTTTTTCTTCTTTTTCCCTCTGCATTACGGCGGTTACACACTCGCTGATGGTTTGACCGGTGTCCAGTATCCCTGTCCTTCACTTACTGTGAATCTGCTCATCCTCAGGCTCTTCTGAGACAGGGTTGGGGCTCTAAGTCTCTTTACTGTAGTGTGCACTATAAAGGGCTGGTGGTGGGTCTCTTTTAATCGCTTTGCCTTGAATAGAGCGCAGAAGGATCGTATGGTTTTCTCAAGCGGTGCTTAATGCAATATTTATAGAAATTGCAGTGTAACTTTTGCAATTTAACACCATTAAAAGAGTACAGGCAGATCAGACATTTGCTGAACTCAAGGGAGATTTTGCTTTAGTGTGTGTATGTGTGTGTGTGTCTATATATACAGTATATACTGTATATATACATCAGCATATCAGAATGTATATATACACACAGTGCCTTGCGAAAGTAATATCCCTTCATTTTTTCACGTTTTGTTGCTGCCTTATGTTAAACTGCTTTAAATTACTTTTTTCCCACATCAATCTACACTCCATACACCGTACTGACAACGCAAAAACAGAATTGCCACAACATGAAATAAGTATGTTGCTTAACGATTTTTAACTAAATATTTAGCTAGTCTTTTTTGTTTGATGCGACAAGCTTTTCTCATCAGCATTTTGCAATTATCTGTCATTCTTCACCTCTCAAGCTCTGTCAGGTTGGATGAGTGCAGATGCCCATTTTTTAGGTTTCTCCAGAAATATTTGATTGGGTTCAATCCCAGGCTGTGGCTGGGCCACTCGAGGACATTCACACAGTTGTCTATAAGCCACTCTTGCTGTGTTTAGGTTCATTGTCCTGTTGGAAGGACATTTAGACCATATGGTGACAATAAACCCACTACATAATACAAGAGATAATACTTTTTTGCTTTCACAATTGAATTGTGATTGAGCTGTGCTTCATCTCTGACCCTGGCTGATATTTATAATATCAAGCTTTTCTGAATGTTTTTTTTTTGTTTTAATATTATCTGTATATCCCAGCAGAAACTGAAATCACCATCCTTCACTCAACCTGTTAAAATTAATAGTAGTTTTTATTTTAAAACCTGAAATTTTCCCAAAGAAGTGTAGTTCAAGTGACTCATGAAAAACGTGGATTTTATTATCTCTCTTTATACAGAAAAAAACCCCATAGCTGGATTTCTCTGGCCTGGAGAAGATTGTTAAATGTGTGCAGCTGTAATTCCTGAGGCAGAATCCACACAGGCTAATTAACCCAGCTAAACGAGTGTGAGAAGATTACATGATGAACAAGTGAAACGGCCGTAGCCTCAGTCAGCTTCTGACTTTATAGACACAGAGAACAGCACAAATAAATAATGCAGTATTATCTATATATAACATATACTAGATTGTTTGAGTAAATGCATGTCAGTTCGGTGTAATTATCACATTTTTGCTTTGGTTAATGGCATTATTACGCTCATAATTTCATGACTGCATTAAACAATTTTCACACAGGATTAAAATTACTCACACTGGGCTTATCATGATTATCAGCGATTATTACGCTCAGTAAAATTCACGCAGGATTACTAAATGCAAACCTGTGGGAACTCATTAGTTATTTATTTAACCGTGTATGAACATCAAAACAATGCTAAAATAAATGACAAAAGCAGTGTTAAGTCGCTGGGGGATATTAGTAGCAATAGCCAACAATACATTGTATGGGTCACAATTATACATTTCTCTTTTATGCCAAAAATCATTAGGATATTAAGTAAAGATCATGTTCCATGAAGATATTTAGTAAACTTCCTACCGTAAATATATCAAAACGTAATGTTTGATTAGTAATATGCATTGCTAAGAACTTCATTTGGACAACTTTAAAGATGATTTTCTCAATATTTAGATTTTTTTGCACCCTCAGATTCCAGATTTTCAAATAGTTGCATCTCGGCCAAATATTGTCCGATCCTAACAAACTATACATCAATGGAAATATTATTTATTCAGCTTTCAGATGATGTATACATCTCAATTTCGAAAAATGGACCCTTATGACTGGTTTTGTGCTCCAGGGTCACCTTTATACTAGCGTTGATCCAGAATCCAGAATCGGATACTTCTTGTAAAATTAAAATTTCGATTCCGACACTTGCGATCAGAAGCTGAAAAAGCTAAGCATAATATCTGTGATAGCTAAACATGTTGCAAGAGAGGCGTCACCACCAACATGACAAAGCACTTTAATTGAACAGATCGTTAAAGATCGCGAACGCGATTCAAACACCAACGTGATTCTATTCCTAAAGGACAGTGATTCATTCCTCAGCCTTTGACGTGTGCGATCACAGCGTGATCAGATCTTGGTTCGTCGGCGCAGCGTACGATCACATCAGTGTGATGTGAACATTTAAACCTGCGTTCGCGCGGCCGCTGACCTGAAGAGAGCAGCTGCCATGAATATGAATGAAACAGCTTCACAGTCTTTTCAACCACACAGTGTCATTAATTCTGTGCTACTAACATTCATATAATCACAGACGTACTGGGATTAATGTTTATAGTTTATAGTATCACCTTTTGAAAGTAATTTGAGAGTTCAAATAAAGATTGATCGATTACATTGTTACGCCAGTAGGTGGCGAAAAGGGCCTGATTCATCCAGTAATATCTTGAGTGAGTCATTGAATCATTCATTCAGAAATTGCATGTGATTTTGTTCAGTTGTCTAATTTTTTTTTTCAGAATCATGAGAACCAAAATCTCAATTTATTCAGAATCATGCAGCTCTATTTTGCACACAAACTGCTCTTAAACGCTTATTTTTCTTCGTGGTATTCCACTGAAACTAAATGTTTTGCAAAAAGAGACAGAATAAATACGTTTGATATCTAAATTTTTAATCACATTGGAATCGAAACTGGGAATTCATAAAATTCCTAACGATAGCCAACCCTAGTTTATACACAGTGTTTATAGAGTCAAACTTTGGTAACAGGGTTGCATGAATTGCAAAGTCCATAGAAAATGAATAGAAAACCGAACTGTATAGTTTGTAGTATGTCGTATATAGTTTGACTTCTTTGTAATTTTTTGCATTTTTTAAAATCTGTTTATATACTTTTTTATTAATTTTATTTCAGCTTTAGCTATTTTAGTACACCAAATTAAACTAAATTCACATTAGAAATTTTAACTAGCAGGAATAATAATAATAATAATAATAAATAAAAAATATATTTTTTTCTTTCAGGTTTATTTTATTTTATTTTATTTCGATTAATGCATTTTTTTTTGGGGGTGAGGGGGTTTAGTTTAGTTTTTTTTATAGTTAACTGTATTAAGGCTGCTTGATGATTGACATTATTAATTATGAATCCGTTTCAGTCCCAGTCGTGGTAAATCAGACTCGTATAGGGCTCAATATTCTGTGTTTGCACACAAAGGGTTCGAGGGAAAGCTAAAAGTTTGACAAAACTTTCTTATCTTCTGTGCTTCTATTGCAAGAGCGTGATTAACTGCTTTCTCTCAAATCTGTTTCGCTTGATTGAACAGTTTCATGAAGCCTATATATATCAAATTAACTATATTTAAAATTTTTATAATAATTAGTAATAATATTAATCTTTAATTTATTCTAATAATTTGTATTTTGAAAGGATTTCATTATATTTTCAATTACAGTATTTAATTTAAAAATTAAGCAGCAAAATTAATTTTTTAAATCCAATGCATGAAAGCCAGATCAATGGCATCTAGCGGGAGAAATATGTAATATTTTATGCAATACTTTTATGTAATACTGTATTTACTTATTATTGCATTATACAAGATACATATTGCATGTATGACTATTTTAAAGACCATTATTGTTCAGCTATAACAATAAATAAAACAAACAAATAAAACGGTAATCACCAGCTGTAACTTTAGGTGAGGTTTTATAAATAAATCAATAAATAATACATGATGTAATATAGGAAATTAATACTGTTCATTTCTTTCAAGATTTTTTACTGTTTACCAAAGAATAGGAATGCAATATCATTTATTATAACTGTGGTTGCAGTTATTTAAAATGCATTCTGGTTGCTTTAGTAATGCCTTTATAATGTATTTTCATATAGAGGCTTCATAGAAAGTGTTAGCACGTGTGATTTCCTTTGGGTGTTTTTCCTTTCCAGCCATCACTGTACACATCGTCCATCAGACACGATCAGAACTAGAGAGAGAAATGTGGGGTATGTAAGTGAAGATGTCAGTTTGCCATTTTTTACATCACATGAAGATAAAACCAATGCAAATGCATGATTTTTTGTGTAAAGTATTGCAGGTTTAGTTGTGGCCAGTGTTTCTCAGCACTGCACGTGCAGCTGATTCAGATGCATGAGCTGAGCTGAGTTTGTTGGGAGACAGTGGGGATGTTCAGTGCTGGAGGGGATCTGCGAGAAATCTGATGCATGCATGTACTTTCACTTAATATAATGTCTTGGGGATAAAAGCAACATTTGCCTTTGCTTGTCTTTGCCTTTGGCCATCATGTGTTTTAGGCAAAAGTTGGCTGATTTCTCCGATTTGATGAGCTGTCCAGTTACATTTTTAAAAATGTTGAATGACAAATAAAGCATTCAGCAAATGCATAAAAATATAAGAATAAGAATATGCTACTTTTAAATGTTTATGTAAAAGGCTTTTATTTAAAAGACATAAAAAAATAAATGTTTATTTATTTAAAATTTGATACATTTATTTGACTAGTTTCAAAGGGCAATATTAGGAGGAATTAAAATTTCCTTGCAGAAATAAGACAAGCAAATGCATTAATAATAATACACTCTAAAAAATGCTGGGTTAACCCAACTGTTGGGTTAAAATGTTACATTACATTTTTAACCCAAAAGTTGGGTTAGTCCATATTTGACCCAAAGTTGGATGGAAACAACCCAGCATGTTTTAGAGTGTAATAATAATAATAATAATAATAATAATATAGTATAGTATATACATAAATGTTATAATATATTTATAAATAATATATATTTGTATATTTTAATCTAATTTAAATATATATATATTTTTTTTAATGGGATTATATTAGCAGGAATTATATTTTTCTTGCTATTTTGAGGTAAGAGTTCAATGTACTATATACTGTATATGTAAAAAAAAGAAAAACATACTTGTGCCGTGTCTTTCAGAATCAAAGAGGCTGTTATTGTATATTATACTGTAGCTGTTAAAAACTCAATTGAATCTGACCGCAAAGCAGCAGCCCGTAACCAAAGCCCCATTCCTCAATCCAAATGTGAAGAATGCGTTATGAAATATTAAAGGCACAGCAGCCGAAAACAGTCTGTTTACTTCTAATGGTCAGCGAGAGAGAGAGGAAAATGGTTATGGAAAACTAAATTGCAACTGATTTGATGCAAAAAAAATAATGAAGCCCTTCTGTATTTGCTCGCCTCTCTGATTGACGAGCAAATGTCACGCTATCGCGCTTGCCTGTGTTTGCAACTCTTCCTTTCTCTGCACGAGTGTTTATAATGTGGAGTATTTGCTGTTTTTTTGTGAAATCCCTTCGGCCCCCGAGGCTCCTGCTTGTTATGTGAGATAGTATTTGAACGTGAAGACGGAGGCGGCGCTCATCAGCCGAGCTTTTGCCAGGAAACACAGCAGGCCTCTATAGACAGGCGTTATCACTCATTCTCTCCTCCGTTACGGAGGGTTTCAGCAGCAGAATCTGAGCAGCTCGCGCTGAGCCCGTCCTAACTTGGCTGCGTCTTTCACGTTACAGCAGCAGCAGGGCTTCAGCAGACGTGGCGTGGCGCTGTTTGGAAACACAGTCATCATGAATGCTTCAAGGTGAGACAGAAGGAGGCGGCTGCGCCAAGTAGGACGTGTGTTGCTGGATGGACCTGGAACACTGTTCCTGTCAAATATATAGTTAAATAACTCCAGTCATAACCTCAAATCTGACCGATTGATGGAAATATACAGTGGGTACGGAAAGTATTCAGACCCCCTTAAATTTTTCACTCTTTGTTATATTGCAGCCATTTGCTAAAATCATTTAAGTTAATTTTTTTTCCTCATTAATGTACACACAGCACCCCATATTGACAGAAAAACACAGAATTGTTGACATTTTTGCAGATTTATTAAAAAAAAAAAACTGAAATATCACATGGTCCTAAATATTCAGACCCTTTGCTGACTGAATAAATGCACTTCTTGTCAAGAGAAAAAGTGACAGAAACAGCAGTTGTGAGGGGGGTGGCCAACCCTAGCTCCGCCCTTGCGTTAATTGTGTTAAATATTTTTAACGCGTTAAACTGAAAAAATGCATCGCCTGCGTTAACGCGCTAATTTTGACAGCACTAATAATAATGAATAATTATAAATATACATTTAAGTGTTCATTTTTCTGCACTTCATCAGTTTACATATGTTCAGCTAAATTTAAATTAGAACACTTATCTTTAAAGGCTGTTTTCTCAAAATTAGTCAAAAATCTCTATTTCAGCAGCACTTACACCAAGCTTTACTGTTTTTGCAGAGGGGTTTGTTCATATATAAATTGCCTATTTTAAACCATTTTTATAACATCTAAAAACATTGCAATTATTTTATCTTGACTGTTGACAGTACGTTCTGATTTATGGAAGTGAAAAATAGAGAAATCCATAAACACCTTTAACTCTACTAAATCATTCAAATAAAACTTTTTAAACCTGGCTTTATCCAATGTTCTGGCAATGTATGCAATTTAGTGCATATTTAATTAGATTAAGCCTCATTTTCATATTCAAACATAACATTTCCAGGACTACAAAAACTGTAATTCTTAATGTAATCAATCAAATATGGTAATATCTATTTTTTTTATTTTTTAAACAATATTCACTGGTGGTGTCTTTATAGAATCTTAATAACAGTTATTCCGAATATTATTGCATGAAGTGTATAGTTGCTATTTCTATTCTCTTAATACTGAAGATGCTCACTTGTACTGTTTGTTTTGCTGCTCAGTCATTTATTAATTAATTCTCCTTCACATTATGTTAAAATATGTGTGCACCAAACCAGTCCTGAATGTATCACAGATCTTATGAGGCGGTGAGAGACTTCTGGTACTTTCACCTGCTTGTTTGTTTATTGATTTATTCTAATTTCCTCTCTCTGAATGTGTGCTTGACATTTCACGGCTGATATCTAGTTTACATGCTTTTAAATGCCCCAAACAAACCCGAGTATTTTTCAGCAATTTGCCACTAACCTGGAAAACATTCAACACAGACTCATTGGAAAATGCAAAACTCCAAAACACTCGTGGCTGTAAATCACAAACAAATTGTATTCATTTTCACACAAATTATGATTACAGGGGCAGATTATTGATTAATAAAGACTTAATTTCATTCAGCTTCTTGCACGTTACTATGTTATTAGCTCAAAACACTTTTACTGTAGTGCACGATTTGTAAACGAATACATTTTGACTTTTGCATCACATATGTTTGTCTTTTCTGATGTAGTAAACTTGCTCGGTAGCGCACCCGGTACAGCACTGCACTTGTGATGAGAAGCGCTCCTGTGAAACACGAGTCATGATGAAAGAGCTCAAGGACTTGTAGAAGCAAGATAAAATGACACGGTTGCTTCAGAAAATGTGTTTTTATCTCATGTTTGCCTTTGTTAACACTATTGGGTAGGTTTAGGGTCGAGTTTAGTGTAGGTTCCCTCATCCTTCATGAAGAATATCACAGCCTTCTTTCCTTTCTTGCATTAGCAGTTTAACCATGTATTCAATTTTCTGTGGTTAGATTGAACACTTTTGAGTTGATGCCGAGCTTTAGTACATGAAGGGAAATCCAGGACTGTTGAGTTTTTGAGCATCTTTGAGCATCTGGCACTGAAATTACTGATGAAATCTGCTCACGAAGTTGATAGTTGGCCAGTTTCCCTTTGAAATCCTCTTTGTTTCAAAACAATTGAAACTGTGTTTTGAATTAAACCAAGGGAATCTTGAGATGGCAGATCTTGAGTAATCAGTTCGTGCAATTATTGAGGTGTTATGATTGTCTTATCATAAGCCCCTGATAATGAGAGATGAATTCCCAGTGGTGATGCATGTTATCAAAACTAAGTTGCTGTGGTTATTTGTGTGCGATTACCAAATGTCACAAAAGTTTTGATTTTTATTTTCTGTTATCATTTTAATTTGAACAAATATCACAAAAGATAATATTTTATAGTCCTATATATGAGATATTTATCAGTATTATTTTAGTATCATTGATACTTTTATATTTACTGTTAATATTTGGAATTGTGGGCCAGTTTTACTAACAGCCGTCTTTTGGCGTTAAAATAGTAAAGTCAGGTTTTACTAAAGGCGCGCAGTGACGAATTAGCGCTGAAAAGGCGTGGACAGTTATTGTTGCGCCTGACGTTATTGAATATGCATTTGTAGGAGTTTCCCTTTCAGATGCAAAATTTATGGGAGGAGAGTATTCAAATTAGTCACGCAACACGTTTTACTAACATTTGCGCTCGTCAAGTTACTGGCATTTGCGCCATTATTTAACGCCCCAGAAAAGCATGTCTTAAAGGGGTGGTTCTCTGGCTTTTTTCTAAGCTTGATTGTGTTTATGGAGTGCAGTCTAGCATGTGTTAATGCTTCGTTTTTTTTTAAAACCCATTATTTTTCACATAATTTACCTTTATTCCACACAGCTCTGTCCCTTCTCTGAGAAACGGACTGATCTTTTCCTGTTTTTATGAAGCTCCTCCCTCAGAAATAGGTGATGGGCTCTGATTGGTTAGCTAGCCCAGTGTGTTGTGATTGGCTAAACCGCCTCTAGTGCGCGTCTAACCGTCCCGCCCACGTTTTACTAACATTTGCGCTCGTCAAGTTACTGGCATTTGCGCCATTATTTAAATCCCCAGAAAAGCATGTCTTAAAGGGGTGGTTCTCTGGCTTTTTTCTAAGCTTGATTGTGTTTATGGAGTGCAGTCTAGCATGTGTTAATGCTTCGTTTTTTTTAAAAACCCATTATTTTTCACATAATTTACCTTTATTCCATACAGCTCTGTCCCTTCTCTGAGAAACGGACTGATCTTTTCCTGTTTTTATGAAGCTCCTCCCTCAGAAATAGGTGATGGGCTCTGATTGGTTAGCTAGCCCAGTGTGTTGTGATTGGCTAAACCGCCTCTAGTGCGCGTCTAACCGTCCCGCCCCTCTCCTCAGCGGCATGTGCTGCGGTTGTATTGTAAACAACGGTGTCGTTAATATCAGTTTGAGCCCGATTGAGAAGCAGAGGATATTATTGAAGAGGATCGTGCAGAACCTGTGCAAGCACGGCTTTTAATGATAGGCCTATGTTTTTTGTTTGTTGTTGTCTCATACTTTTACATTGGTTGTTGGGGCTGTGGAACTGGCCATAGCTTTTGAAAATCGAACAACACAATTTGTTCTGTTTGGACAAGAACTTTATTGCTGCCGGAAATTAACAGAGGAAAGCTTTTGTATACAAATTTGTGAAATGCATGATGCATCATGTGATATATTACTCATTTGCATATAATAAATGACATTAAATTTGTTTTGAATTGGCTTTCATTCCAACTAAGTTTGTTTATTTATTTATTTATTTGAATTTTCAGACATTTGTATATTTAAGGCTGGTGAACAGTGTTATTTATTTATTTATTTACCTTAGTGCTATTGATAACTAATGTTTTTTTTCATATTTAATACAGGCAGGTCGCAAATGTTCCATGCATCAAATTTTTTTAAATTAAGTTGTGTAAGTCTCTTCTGCTCAGCAAGGCTGCATTTACTTGATCAAAAATACACAAAGAATTCTGAAATATGATTATAATTTGAATTCTTGTTCTCTAAGTGAATCTCTGTTAAGCTGTAATGTATTTCTGTGATGCGCAGCTGTATTTTCAGCATCATTCCTCCAGTCTTCAGTGTCACATGATCTTCAGAAATCAGTATAATATGCTGATCTGCTGCTCGAGAAACATTTCTGATTATTATCAATGTTGAAAACTGTTGTGCTGCACAATATTTTTGTGGAAACCATGATACACTACAATTTAAAAGTATGATTTTTGCAGTTTCAGTTTTAGTTTAATGTTATTGCTGCAGGCAGGTTGTAAATGTTTCAAGCTTTATAATATGCCATGCATTAAAAATTCTAATTAATTTGTGGCATTTTTAGATTTATTTATTTACTTGAGTGTTTTGGAGTCATGAAATGTATTTTAGTTTAGTTTAGTTTTATTAAATGACTAAATAACCACTGGCTGGATGCCCACAGTGCACTTTTCAATGCAATGCAACTTTGATTGAAATCGAATGAGTGGAGGTTGTTTAGTCGGCGTGATCATCACCCCTGCAGACAAAATCAGAAATAAAGGGCAGCGTGTTCTTTCAGAATGACAGCAGGTCTGATGATTAATGCATGTGCAACGTTTCTGATCACATAAACGGCAGATGAGCTGAGGTTAAAGAAGCTGCTGCATTATGGAGTGCATATGCTGCAGGCGTGATTCTGTGAATATGCATGCTTGGACTGCTACTGTGACACATGATGAATATACAGTATGAATGTAAGCGTGATTATGCATGCCGTGTGTTGGCATGGGTTCGACTGCGACCACTGGCCGAGCGTTTCTATGGTGACGTCTGGCTGAGCCTGAAAGAGAAATAAGATGGAAATGTTGTATTTCCATAAACCTGCTGTCTTATGATTACTGCTAATTGGTGCCTGGACGCCTTTTTCATTTTAGAAGTACATTTCTGTACATTTTAAGCATTCTGTGCACTCTTAAGTGCTGCTAAATTGTATTGTGAAATAATAGCATGTTGTTGTTTGTGTTCTGAACTCGTGACGGGATAAATCAAATGCCTTCGAGGTTATGGTGGCGTATCATTAGCATTCAAAAGTCAACAGTATGACTACTTTATAAATTAATAGAAGTAACATTAAAAGCAAAAGTTTTATGTCTTTATGTGATGTGGGGGATATTAGACTTTGTGTTTGATAATTGTTGTCAGATATGAAAAACAATGCTTTTCAAATAATTTCTCCTCTTTTATATTTAAATCAACACATCAAAACTGGCAGAGATAAATGATCATGTTTTATTAACATTTTTGTTTTTCATAATATATATATTTAAATGACTGCTACATATATTTATTAAATATTAAATAACTGTCAAATTAAGTAAAAATATTGGTTAAGTTATATTATGAAATGTAATGGGCATTTAATATATTTATTAAAAATGAAATAACTCACATGAAGTAAAAATATTTATTTATTTATTTGCCTCTGTTAATGATAATGACCCTGCATCTCATTAATTAACAGAGGATTACGCTTTAGTAAGGCTGAAATGGCACCTGTAATATTTCCTAAAATTAATGAATTCTTAATCATTTTTATAATAATCATTGAATATTCATTAAATGCACATGGCTCGTTTCATTTTGTGGCTGTGCAGCATATGTGCTCGTGTTAAATTCTGAAATCAAATACAACCAAATGTGCCACATTTTAATTTTTTGTGTAGTTATTTATTTTTGTTACTTTTTTAGTGAATTTATCAATGAATATTCATGATTTTTCAGCTGTGCAACATATTGGTTCCAGTTGAATTATGAAATAAAATGCATCCAAATGTGCCACATTTCTATTTCTTTTATTGCATTTTATTTTTATTAATAATTTTTAATGCATTATTTTTTTTTTTTATTATTAATGACATTCATTATTTTTTAAATGTTTGAACTATTTCTATCATTTCTCAATGAATATTCATAAAATGCACATTGCTTCATTTATTTCATTTTATGGCTGAAACACAAACATTTGCCGGATTGGAAACTTAGATTCAGGACTATTAGATCCGGCCGTGGTGCATGAAGCAGGTTCAGCCTTCACATGCTGTCCATCCCTCATAATTATCCTTCGGTCACCAAACTGAAATGATATTTCATATTGCACATGCAAACTCATCTGAAAAATCCTCCGTTCTTTTACTGCATGTGCTGCGGATGTGCTCCTCATGAGCTTTCAGCCCGAGTAATCTGCATTGATTATGTGCTTTAGCTTGTGCTTGGGAGAGATGTGTTACAGTGAGGACAGCCGAGGGTCATCAGTGTCATTCTCTTCTGTTCTCTAATTCTAATACATTCTTAATTGCGCTCTAAAGTGACGGGTAATTATCAGTGTGAGTTTCAGATGCACTCCGGATATCATTTTTATAGCGATTAAAGGAAATCATTGATTTGACGATTGGCGTTTAAGTAGCTGTGATGAACACAGTGTAAGCTTTGAGAGATGAAAGCTCAGGTCGGCTTTGAAAAGAGCCGTCCGTTCTGTTCTGTTCTGTTCTGCTGATTAGATATTGATCATGGGAAAACAAGTCGACTGCAGTAATGAGACTCAAGGTTGATTTATTGGCTGTATTGAACTCAAGTCATTTTTTGACCGGCGCAATCTGAGACTAAACAACTGATTGGTCAATAGTGTATTTAGCACTTTGTGTTGATTTGATCAATTCATTGGTACTTTTCATGAACGAGGTACAAAACACAAAAACAACAGTATTTATTTCATTTTCAAGTTTTTACAAGTACAACATCGACACAATGTTACAACACTGTTAAAAATAACAATTGAAAATATAAAACATAAGTGTACATATTATCTAAAATATAAAATATTTGTATGTAATATTTTATATAATGCATAAATATTATAAATATAATATAATATTTCAGATTTTATTGAATTATTGCAGTTGCAAATATTGGCTATATAAAAATAAAATATGAATGAAAACATTCAGTAATGGTGTATTGATAATGCATATGTTATCTTTATAAAAAATAAAGGTTATAATTATAAAAGAGTCTATATAAATTATATATATATAAATCACCGTGATAGCTATACAATATCCATAGACCATGTCTTCTGTAGACGTGAAAATTAGTTTCATAATTGATTTTTGCAATAATAAAACTGTTATTTTTCTGTTTATAACTGTGACTTTGCTATAAAACAATTACACTATTTGAATAAATGTGACTTCAGCAAATGGTCAGTGAAAGAAATTGAGAAAGCATTGGTGGTTAACCTCTAGAGGTCAGATTTTATGAGTCTTCTGATTTTCCGTCAGGCTTACAGCCCTGTTCACAGCGTGTCTAAATACCTTCTGATTTCTGTGATTTTGTGACGCTGACTAATGGATTGCTGTTGTATTGATTCTCTCAGTGCATCACTGAAATGTGCTGCTCTCCAGAAGATGAGGTTGGAGACCTTGTTTGACATGCGATTTCTGTTCCTCCTTTAGATAAAATCGAGAATGGAGAGGTGTACCAGAGACGCAGGGGTCCCAACAGTGGCCACACGGAGGAGCAGGACGTGAGTCCTAAAGCACAGGAAGTGAGCGCTCAAACAGGAAGCAGCTGGAGGCGAGTCGTTCTGCTGATCCTGGCCATTACTATACACAACATTCCCGGTGAGTCTCTCCTCGTGTGTATCTCTCTCTCTCTCTACACTTTATAGTAGTGTATGTGTTGCACATGATCAAAGTTGAGTTTTTGCACTCTATAATCATTTGTCTCACTGTTATTCATGAGTCTGTGTGGCCTAATCCTATGAGAAGGCATTGTTGCATAATTATTCATATCTGCACGTGACCTTTCCCTATGACGGTGATTTGATCCCGTACCGAAACACGAGTTGCATATGTTCTATGCACACTGCACAAATACAGGTGTTTCCTCACGATGCTGACCGAGCGGCAGGCTTTCGATCAGGACACCTGTGTGCAACACACAGTTCTAACAGGAGACTTTTTACAGCAAGATGCAGTCTGACATCAGCATCACAAACACATGATTGTGTATATATAAACATTGTATAGGACTGTATATATATATAATTATTGTGATATAATGTATACATATGCTATATGAAATATATGATTTGCTATATCTAAACATTTGCAAAAAAAAACATATATAAAATAATATATATATAAAATATAGTGCAAATGTATTAGACATAGACATTTAAAAATTTCAAATATTTATACAAAAATAATATATAAAACAATAAATGTAAATAATGTAATAATATATGAAGCATTAAAAAAAGAAAAAAATGTGTATTATGTTTAAATATTATATATAGGCCTACACGTGTAAAATATATTTGTTATAATAAATGTGAGCCTGCAGCACAAAAGCAGTGTTAAGTCGCTGGGGGATATTTGTAGCAATAGCCAACAATACATTGTATGGGTCACAATTATACATTTCTCTTTTATGCCAAAAATCATTAGCATATTAAGTAAAGATCATGTTCCATGAAGATATTTAGTAAGTTTCCTACCGTAAATATATCCAACCTTAATGTTTGATTAGTAATATGCATTGCTAAGAACTTCATTTGAACAACTTTAAAGATGATTTTCTCAATATTTAGATTTTTTTGCACCCTCAGATTCCAGATTTTCAACAAACCATGCATCAATGGAAAGCTTATTTATTCAGCTTTCAGATGATGCACAAATCCCAATTTCGAAAAATGGACCCTTAAGACCCTTGAGTTCAGGGTCACAATATGGTATAAATATAATACATTTTATATGTACGTTTATATATGAACGTTTAAAAAGAATGTATAACTATATTATATTAAATCAAAGTTTTGTGAGCAAACTAATAAATCGATTATTAGCATTTTAGATTTTTGCAAATAGTTTTGATAATCTCTGTCAAAATGAAATGTCTGTTCAGAAATTAAATGGTCTAAAATGAACAACCAAGTCAGTCAAAGTGACAGATAATGATTATTTGTAGTTGAGCTTATTCCTGCTTTTATGACATTTTAAAAGTCTCTTTTCATCTCCTGGTTCTCCTTTGCATTTGCACCATGCTGCCTGCGTTCTGCTCTTACCAGCTGTGCTTTGATCACAGCGCCCTCGTTTCATCACACAGTGTCTCTCAGCTTGTTCTTGTCATCCTGGACTCTTAAACGGACATATTATCAGCAAGACAAGCATTTCTCAGAATGAATCATCCGAACGAGGTGCTTCAGCATGGCTTTGAGACGAAGGTACAGCGCAAGGTCGCTAAGAAAATGACCTGTTATATAAAAACTGATGAATCAGACGTGATGGTTCAACGGAGTACTACATTGATATGAACTCATTATATCAGCCACAAGTCAAGTCTTTAGTCAAATTCTATAAGTTATTATTTTATAAATACATTACTATTCAAAAGTTTTTATTTTGTTAATTAATACTTTTATTCTTTAAGGCTGTAATAATAATCAGAAATGTTTCTCGAGCAGCAGATCAGCATATTATACTGATTTCTGAAGATCATGTGACACTGAAGACTGGAGGAATGATGCTGAAAATACAGCTGCGCATCACAGAAATAAATTACAGCTTAACAGATATTCACTTAGAGAATAGCTATTTTAAATTGTAATAATATTTCATAATATCACTGTTTTTACTGTTTTTTTTAATCGAATTAATGCAGCCTTAGTGAGCATAAGGTGCTTTTTTCATTAACATTAAAAAATCTTACTGACCCCAAACATTGAAACAGAATGTACATTATTAATTATTCAAAATAAATAAATATATTTCACATAATATTTTTTTTATTATTTTATTTAATTTTTTAATTTAAATTTTTTGTTTGTTACATTTTTTTATTTTTTTTAAATTACATTTATTTTTAAATTTTTTATTATAATTTTTTTTTATTGGAAGTTAAATGGAATATACAAGAATTAATTTTAAATTCATGAAAAAAAACTATTATAAATGGACTTTTTCCCCAACTCTTAAAATAGTGAGCTGCACACAGATCAGATCAGTCTCAATCCACCTGATTATTCAACGCGGAAGTAAGCCGTTTTCTGTGAATGTGCAAGATTTCCGGTTCCTTAGCTGCCTTAGGGAAATAACAAGAAGACGCTAAATCTATTTGCACTACAAGCCAGTGTGTTCATAATTAAGATAATACATTAAAATAATATGGAAAGACACGTTACCTTCACAGCCTCAAAACTGGAGGAGGTATTACTTAGCAGAGCCAGTAAATGAAGCCATCACCCTTAAATACGTTTAAATTTAAATACAGTCTCTCATCAGTCGAGACGCTGAGGTTGAGCTGGTCCTGTGACCTTAAATGTCCCTCAAAGCACGAACGAAATCACGTACGCCGGTGATCAGACTCATTTTGTGTCAGTTTAAGCTGTGTGTTGCCTGTTAAAAGCCGTAGCGGTCTGTTGTCAGTGGAACATTTCCATTGTAGTCCACCGTTTTCAAGTAATTTCATGCAATTTTCTTCTTTGAAAGTTGAATCTGAATGGAATTGCATGTGCGTTTCTGTTCAACATCCGGGACAGGTGCACAAAAGAGGAGTACATGACATAAAAAAACAGAGCTGTCTCTGCTAGTCTAACAGCTACTGTGGTCAAAATGAAGAGAGGCGAATATAAAAAGCACATTTTATTGAATGTGTTGCAGCACTTTATTATTCCTCTGGCATTGAGTCTCATCACAATGAAGGCTACAGCATTCGGGAGTATAAATATGAGCTCATAATTGAATTAAAGCGCTATTAATTCTTCTGTTTTATGGTTTTAGGCATGTTGTTATTGTGGTACAAAATAAAATTAAATATAAGCGAGTTACGTAATCAGATTACTTTTTTCAAGTAACTAGTAAAGTAACGCATTACTTTTTAATTTACAAGAGAATATCTGAGTTACTTTTTCAAATAAGTAACGCAAGTTACTTTTTTTTTCCAATTTATTGATTGACAGCTCTGGTGTTGCCATGGTGACAGAAATCAGATGTTACTGTAGTTCTAAAATAAATATGAATATGCATTAATTCATCTCACTCACACACAACACAGATTCAGTATTCCTCAAAATGAATAAAAATAATGCAACTTAGAATATGACGCAAACCTGCAATAATTAAATGTTAAACAACACAAATATGCTTTATGTATTTAATCCCATTCTATTAGCTTCTGAGCTTCGATGATGCAGTTCAAGCGTACTAATAATCACACATTACTCTAGACGAACATTTGTGTGTCTTTTTTATTGCTGAAGTGTTGAAATGTCTTCTTCTGCATTCTACTGTACTTTCCCTTCAGCCTGAGGCGCATTCATTCCACTTTTGGTGTGAAAGGCTTTTATATTTGCCAAAAATAGAACTTTTTTATTTTAAAAACAAACAAGCAAGCCCTGTCCAGATTTAAAAAGTAACGTAACGCATTACTTTCCATAAAAAGTAACTAAGTATCGTTAATTAGTTACTTTTTTATGGAGTAACGCAACATTCTAATGCATTACTTTTAAAAGTAACTTTCCCCAGCACTGCAGAAAAGGTTATGAATCGTAATAAGACTTTTACACAAAGAAAGGATCTTTATTGGCATTGATGGTTCCACGAGGAACCTTTAACATCTGTGGGATCTTTCCTTTGCACAAAAGGTTCTTTAAAGCGGAAAAAGATTCTTTAGATCATTACAAATGTTCTTCACACTTTTAAGAACGGGTTACTGAAAGGTTCTTTGGGGTTTGTGACTTGATGCAATGTTAATAATTACTTGAATCGTTAAATATAGCTGTAACTAACTCGATTTAAAATAGCAGCACTCAAAATAAAACACTTGAAAAGTTAAAATCGAAATATGTTTAATATATTTTATGAGCGAAAAAGAATAATTTGTGCGAATCAATAAATTATGGATAATCTACAACCATTGTGTGAATAATATGCAATCATGTAATCTATAAAAAAAAGTAACTGTAATCTGATTACTTAATCCAGATTACATGTAATCAGTTACTACCCAGCACTGATTACAACCCACTTCATAATCACAATCATCTGCAGCACGAGTTATGTCAATCATATCTGCAGCATCTTACACATCACGTTTACAATCATCAGCATCAGCTCAACTTCATCAGCATTTAAATATTCAAGTTATCTTGCGTCCCTCTTAGATTTTTACTTTGCTTTCGGTCGAGAGCCTCTTTTATTCAGTGCATGATTTTGAAAATATGCCTTCAGGAACATCATCATTACCGACATGGACCAGAGCCCACGATATCATGACCTCCCATTATTTTCTCCAATGAAAAGTGTTCGATGCACAACCATTTCTTGTCAGTTTCTGGGAGTGTGAGAAAACGGGACATGAGCTGCTCGCTTCTTTGTTATTAGCACCAGCTTTCATCTTCTTCTGTGTCACATCAAAGATAGGAAGCACTCCGAAGAGAATCAAAAAGAGCAGCGTCTCCTTGAATAATCCTAAGGTCAGACAAAGATATTGGGAGGTTTTGGCTCTTTGTGGCCTTTTCTAACCTCAGATCTTGGTTGCAAAGCCACTAGGCTCTACTGACATGTTCATGAAGCTCTGAAATGAGATGAACCGATGCACTTTGGGGAAAATAACACATGTGGATTTGCTTTCTGCTGCAGTCTGGAGTGTTCCTCCTCGGCTCGGCGCAGGGCTTTGCTCACACGATTCCTCCGGTGGATTCATTAGGTTCCTTTGCTGGTTCTCAAGCAGCGGTGAAACCCAGCAGGCTTTGAAGAGCCTCACTGTTTCTGTATGTTGTTTTCCATTGCATCTAGAAGTCTGTTTTTCTGCTAGACAAAGTGAAATGTGCCGCTTTGAACGGTGTCTCCGTGCTCCTGCTGCACATCAGATCTGCTTTTCTTCTGCCAAGTCAAACAAGTTAAAACACTTGCATGAAGCATCATTGCCAAACATATTTAGGCCTACATTTAAGCTTTTTGTATTTGAATTACATTTCAAATATCCTTCCATTTGGATTACACAGTTGCAACTTAAAAATACCTGAAAATGTTGCATATGATGCATATTTGCACTCTACATAGTTTATTATGAACTATTTGCATCCATTTAAATAATCATATTTCAAAATATAGTCATTCAAATTGCTTAGAATCAACATAAATATTTTAAATATATATACACACACAGTTAGCTCCATACATATTTGGACACAGGCACAGCTTGATATAAAAATGGTTGTAATATTTAATATTTTTGTTTAATTAAAGCTTAAAGTCTGCACTTCAATTTAATTTGAATTCTGTTCTGGTGGCACAGAGCCAAATTATGAAAATTTGCAAATTGGATTTATTGATGATAAATATATTAATCTAGCTGTGTGTTTAAAACACATTCAGTTTATTACAGAAATCCGACCTGCTTCATTTATATACAATGTGACTGACAAATATGCTTCACATTAAGTTTAGTAAAACTGTGTAATCCACTTTTTTTTCTTTTTGATGTCCTAGTTGCACGGCACGAAGACTTTAGCCTTTTATTAGCATTACTCAGAAAATTCCTGGAGAAGACTGTGGTTTTCATGTTGGTATAAAAAATCTGCAGACTTGTATTCACAGTACTGAGGTCAAATGTCTGCAGAGCAGAATTGCCTTCATGTTAAATGTCACTGAAATGAAGAAGCTGGTAGACGTCTAAGCGTGTGCTTTTGTCTGCTGTAGAGCCCTGCTGTAACCTCTGTCAGACACTGATGCCGGGGTTCTGCTACTTTTGTCAGGACATAATTACAGTGTTTGAAGTGCAGCGCTCTATTGATATTCCTCATACATTCTGTAAAAATGTGTTCAACGTGCAATTAAATCAGCCTGAACCGCTGAAAGGAATAGTTCATCCAAAAATGAAAATTTGCTGAAAATGTGCTCTCCCTCAGGCCATTTACAATGTAGATGAGTTTGTTTCTTCATCAGGTTTGGAGAAATGTAGCAGTGCTCAGAAATGCTCTGCAGTGAATGGGTGCCGTCAGAATGAGAGCCCAAACAGCTGATAAAAACATCACAATAATCCACAAGTAATCCACAGCACTCCAGTCCATCAGTTAACATCTGGAGAAGACAAAAGCTGAAACTAATCCAGCATTAAGATGTTTTTAACTAAAATACGAGTCCATAATCCACAACGCTTCCTCCAGTGAAAAAGTGGTGTGAATCAGGAGAGAAATCTGCACAGATCAAGCACCGTTTAAACAGCTCTAAACACATATGTGGCTGGATTTTGATGTGAGAGACAACAGCAGATGCACTTTTTCACTGGAGGAAGAATTATTATGGATTATGGACTCGTAGGCAACGGTTTGAAGTTAAAACATCTTAATGATGGATTTGTTTCTTTCAAACATGCATCTTTTGTCTTCTCCAGATGTTAACTGATGGACTGGAGTGGTGTGGATTACTTGTGATGTTTTTATCAGCTCTCATTCTGACGGCACCCATTCACTGCAGAGCATCCATTGCTGAGACACTGATGCAATGCTACATTTCTCCAAACCTGATGAAGAAACAAACTCATCCTAATCTCGGATGGCCTGAGGATGAAGACGTTTTCAGCACATTTTCATTTTTGGGTGAACTATTCCTTTAGCATATAGAGATTTTTGGTATACTTTTTGAAAATCTCTCTCTCTTTTGACAGCTTTAAGCAGGTAAAAACACTTTTCTCCCCAAAGGCAGGCCGCTTATCCTGATTCTGTGCAGACAGATAGCAGCTGAAGTGAGAAGGGCAGTGAAGTGAAGCACATGGAGAAAGTTCCTCACTATGTCAGAAATGGTTTTCGCTGAGAGCGGCGAGTGGAACGGAGAACAGCTGCAATAAGAGCCCTGTATAGAGTACAAGTCTGAGAGCTGACTTATAATGGCACGATCAGGATTTACCACTGCTTAAAGCAAATAGTTAAACAATTAATTTATGGTTATTTTTGGTTTAAAATATAGTGACGGTATTTTTGCTGTTAAACAATTAAACACATGGGAAAGATATAATGGTTAGCTTAAATGGGCCATTCCTGTTCTACAGTACTTTTAAAGACTTGCAGAAATTTGTCAAGCTCTGACACTTCAATTAAACTATTAATTATATCTTAATTATTTACCCAGTGGAAAGAAAAAGAAAGATGGAAATAAGGAGCTGAAGATTATTGTTGCTCAGGGAGGATTGAATTATTTATTTTTTAGGAGAATATATATATATATATATATTAATTTATTTTGTATAATATATATTATAAAAACAAAGCAGTTACCTAGATCAGTTAATAATAATAAATATAATATACTACTAATAAAAGTACTATATATATTATCATTATCACACATTTTAGATGCATGTATTGATATATTGATTTTGTTTAAAAATATGCACACGGTTAAATGTTCGTATTAAGCTGTTCATTCATTTAGTTAAAAAATGGATGCACTGATGACAAATATATAAATCTGGTTATTGTGTATTTAAAACACAAGTTTATTAGTACTATTACAGGAATCTGACATGATTCATTTATGTGTGGCTGACAAATATGCATCACATTAAGGTTATTAGTTAGCTTATGTTAAAAGTGTGTCATTTTAATTTAAATGCAATTCAAATAAATCTATGTGGTGCAACTATTATGAAATAATATTTCATTATGTTTGAAAGAAATGTAAAAAATATATTTAAAAACAAAAGCATATGACACCAACACTAATACAAGAACCACGTATGCCGCGCTGCTCACTTGTGTGTGTGTGAGTGAGAGTGTGTGTGCGTGTGTGTGTGTGAGAGTGTGCGTGTGCGTGTGAGAGTGAGAGTGAGAGTGAGTGTGCGTGTGCGTGTGAGAGTGAGAGTGAGTGTGTGTGTGTGAGAGAGAGAGAGTGTGTGTGTGTGTGTGTGTGTGTGTGTGTGAGAGAGAGAGAGTGTGTGTGTGTGTGTGTGTGTGTGTGTGTGAGTGTGTGCGTGTGAGAGTGAGAGTGAGTGTGTGTGTGTGTGTGTGTGTGTGTGTGTATGAGAGAGTGAGTGAGTGTGTGTGTGTGTGTGTGTGGTTTCCATGTCCTGTGAGAAACACTGGGCTGATTTTATCATTTTGAGAGAATAATAATTTATAGCCTTGTGAAATACGGTCATTTGGCTGGAGGTTTTCTTAGCACTTCGCATCTGAGAACTTTTTACAAAAGCATTCTATATGAACAAAGCATAAAAAACCCTTCTGCAAAGATATCGCAACTAATCTGAAAGCAAACAGATGGTACTTTGAAAGCGAACCGACCCTGATTCAATATATAGATTGCACTCAGGATAAGAAAATTTAATTTGCTCTTTTGGCTGTGGGCGAAATTGCACCAGAACTTTACTCTCTGTTCCCCATTGGTTTGCTGTCAGAGCTGAACACAGGTGAGATGGTCAAAAAGTGTTCAGTTATTTGCAGTCGTGTCTCTTGTGTATAATCAAGCATTGCTCTCTAATCTCTAGTATGCATGCGTGAAGCCGCTAGTATGACTCGGTTAAACTCACACACATGCACACTGTTGCCACACACTTTATTATACTGATGTGTGAAAGAGACATTGTAACTCGACATAAATTGATCTTGCGCATCGACTGCATCTTGTTTTTGTCCAATGGCGGTTAGACATTGTAGTTTCATATATGCTGCAGAAACGACTACATTGTGGCAGATTATGAATGTGCATTTGAAGCAGTGTTTTATTGTCATTGCTTTCAGATTTATTTCAGGAATCCGTACACTAAAAAAAATCTGATTATCTGAATTTACTAAATTTTTCAATCAATTTATTTTAGCTACTTTTAAATAAACTAATTTTGCTGAAAGTTATTTTATTTTTTATTATAATTTTTTTTTTGGCATACATGTAAAATAGATTTCTAGCCATTATTGCAATTTTTCAATGCAATATACTCATATTACATCTAATTTGCATATAGGATCTGTTATAATAAAATGACAAATGTATTTAAATGTAAAATATAGTTTTTTTTAGTAACATTGATATTGATATTCACATATTTCATCAATTTTATGATAGTCTTATATTTTCAAATATATACTATATATATATATATAGTTGTTTTATAATAACATTTAAATCTAATAGTCTTACAGTATCAAAGTGTGTGCATATAAATACAGAACAAATCCTTATTTTTGAGCTCTGAATTTAGCATTTTAAATAATAAAACGGGAATATAAAAAGTATATAATATTGAGTATTTTGAGTTACACATCTATTGCAATAAAAGATCATGTCAAATATTCCAGAGGCACTTGGTGCATCACCACTTTTGGCAATGTGATTCTAATATTTCTTAATAAATGGTAATAATAATAAAATGAGGGCAGTAATGTAGATTATGCGTAAAGCTGATCATGGTGTAAAATCACACTCTGAATGGCCAAAAGGGGCTGCTCTGCAGAAGAAGAGATTTTTTTGTGACAATGAAGGTTTATTTTGGTTCATTTATTGTGATGGGAGTCCTGATGCAAAGAAATGAAGCACAATTTGTCCATTTATGATGTGCATGACTCACTTATTAAAATAAATGAAACATCAGAACTGTGTTGCATCACTTCGGCTGACAAATCTCAGCGACTACGTCATCGTGTTTTATTAAGCACAAATACTGCACACATGCATCCAGCCTCTGTATGAAATGAAATCTGCATTCGACATGTCAAGCCATTCATCTCGCCTTTTAATTATTGCTTTTAAGTCAAGCCTTTCTCTATTCTTCAAGTCAAGCCAATGGCTGTTTTGTGCTGGAGATTTGGTGTTATTTGGATGGAGAGATAAAACGTCTTCATTTCTCTCTTCGGGAAGATCATGTTTTATGGATGGAGGTATAGATCAGCTCGAGGGGACGTTTGTAATGAATCTGCAGCGTGTGTGATACGAGCTCAGAGCATGCTGGGATTAACATGTACATGTGTGTTCACCTGCACTTATTGTGTAGTTCGTCAGCCCTGCGGTGGGCCCTAACGACAAGTGTTATTAAAACTGCTCTGAAATGTAGAATTAAAACTATTAGGCTTCCAGCAGCATTTATTTCTCATCAGGTCTCATGTGGGCCGAGGAAAATGCAGAGGACAGGCTAAAATAGGCAAAGTGGATCAAATATAGCAATTTTTAAAAATACATTTTCTGCTGATTGTGTGAGAAAAACGGCAGAATTGAATACATTCTAAAAAAAGTAAATAAATTAAAATTGTATAAAATATAATGTATATAGTAAAGTGTATTAAGTTGAAATAACCCATATGGTGTTTATGTTTATGTGGGAAGAAGAAGAAGAAGAAGAAGAAGAAGATAAAAATGTATTAGGGTTATTATTAACTAAAAATTAAAACCATTAAAACCACTTTAAATAAATAAATATAAAAACAAACAAACATACATTAACTGAAATATGAATTTCAGCTAGTTCTAAAGAAGTACTAAAATAAGTAAAAACGAATCAACTAAATACATATAAATACAAAAATATACATATAAATATACATAACATGCATAAAAAAGAGAACTATATTTAGATATTTCTAATGCTGCATTTATTTGATAAAAACAGTAATATTTTGAATATTATTGCAATTTAAACTAACTGTTTTCTATGTGAATCTCTGTTAAACTGTGCTGTATTTCTGTGATGTGCAGCTGTATTTTCAGCATCATTCCTCCAGTCTTCAGTGTCACATGATCTTCAGAAATCAGTCTAATATGCTGATCTGCTGCTCAAGAAACATCAAACCCACCTCTTTAATCACAGCTTTCTTAAACCATTTGGTTTCCTTAAAGACTCTCCACATGGCCTCTTCTTGTTTAAATAATGTAATAGCTGCAGGTTCACCTTTGCTTATGTGCATCTAGATCCTGAAAGACAACCTGAACTGTCACGTTAACCGCAGCACAAGTGTTTACTTCAGACTTTTATCTGATTTAATGTCCGTTTGATTTGATATAGAATGCATTTACATATCCTTAATTTCCTCTGAGCCCAGAATGAATTTTCCTGGCTAAAGATAAGATTGACTTGATTAATCTGAGTGATGGCTTTGAATTAACGTATTTACATAAACACACGCACACACACACACACGCGCACGGATCTGTCCGGAGGTGTGTGTCACTGCAGGAGCGCTGTAGTGGATGATAGGAGTTGAATTGGACTCTGATTAGATGTCAGTTTATCAGGTGGCTGAGGTGCTGCTGGATTGAAAAAGTGCATCTGTCTCAATGCTGTGCGAGATGTTTGAAATCTAAACTCAAATAGCAGAACAAACCACATGAGATCAAGACAAATCCAGCCCCACACGTGCACCGATGACTCGCTGAGAGTACACATTTTTTTGATTTTGAACAGGAACTTTGTCCGACGTTACACATTTAATATATAGTGGTCACCAGAAACACACAATGCATTGTTAAATATTAAGAAACATATGACTCAAAAATGAAATCAAACAGAAAGGTTGCCAGAATTTTACCGTAAAAAATACAGTAGCAACATTTTAAGTTTACAGATTTTTATTTTTCATAAACTTAAATAATGTTAATATACCAAATGACTCAAATCTGAATTTTACCTTTATTATAAAATGGTGATGAGAAAGTCACACAAACACACACCATCATAACACACTAACATACACTAAAAATATATTTAACATACACTATAATAACATTAATTAAACAGCTTTTAACAACACAGGCAATTACGACTTACTATCTCACAATTCTGACTTTTCTTCTCAAAATGTCAATATCCTGCAAATCTTAGTTTATATCTCAGTTTTGAGTTTATATCTTGCAAATTTTGACACGTCACAATTTTGCTTTGTTTTGCTTTTCGTTTTGTTTTGTTTTGTTTTGCTTTGCTTTGCTTTGCTTTTTGTTTTGTTTTGTTTTGCTTTGCTTTTTGTTTTGTTTTGTTTTGCTTTGCTTTGTTTTGCTTTGTTTTGCTTTGCTTTTTGTTTTGTTTTGTTTTGCTTTGCTTTGTTTTGTTTTGCTTTGCTTTGTTTTGTTTGCTTAATAAAATTAATTCAAATAGCAAACAAGCAAGATTATTATTCTTTAACAGTTTTTTCCCTCTTGTTTATGCAATTTTTTTTTAAAAATGTTAATGGATATTTTTTTCAGAAACACATGAAAAATACACTAAATGACACTAAAGTAATGTAATAAACATCAATTTGACAACATTCAATTTAACAAAAGTATTTTACAATGGCTTTAAACATGGCTGAGCCAATTATAATCAAAGACCAAAATTAAGTTTTTATAATATTTTTCTTTAAGGTCTATTTAAGGCCTTAAGGCTATCTTTAAAAGCAATCTGAAAATTAAAATGATGCCATGCCAAACCTGTATGGAGCGCAAAAAAGAATATAATTTGAAGAATGTTGGGGTCTGTGCAACAATCTGTTTGTGTTCCGCACAGCATGACGGCGGGTAAATGATCACAGAACCATCCCTTTAATGGCTGTTAGCAGACGAATGGGGAAAGCGTGACCAGGTGTGTGTTTTGTGTGTTTCAGAGGGTTTGGCTGTTGGCGTGGGTTTTGGAGCGGTCGGCAAAACTCCCTCGGCTACGTTTGAAAGCGCCAGGTAAGACATGAACAGGATAGTCCATCCAAAACTTTTTCAAACATTTAATCACCCCATATCATTCCAGCACATTTATTTTCTTCCGCTAAGCACAAAAGCAGAACTTCTGAGCTTCTGTTGTCTACAAGCGAATGGAAAGGCATAATAAATGTTGAGCATACAAAGATTTTCAGCCTGAATTAATTTTTTTCTTGTTTAATATGCAAAATATTGATACATTTCTCATTTTGCTTCTGAAGTAAATATATCTCAATCTAAGAATGTGTAGATATTTGTATTGGAAACCAAGGCAAAAACACTGAGGAAGAAGCTGATTTTCAATGACTAAGATTTAATGAGTGAAAATGAAATGCTGAGATGCTTCTTCTGTTAAGAGTTGAGCGCTCGGTCAGGCGTATTACAGAACAGTTTCCGCCTAATCGTTCTGTCAAATTAATATTGGGCCAGAAGGATGTGAGGATGAGGAAACATTGACAGAAGTTTCATTTGGGGGTAAATTATTTCTTTAAAGGGCACATGCAGTGTTTTCTGACAGTATTGTGTGCTGCTGTCACCAAGTGGACAAAGCTGGTATTGTGAGATCTCTGCACACACTCACACACACTCACACACACACACACACACACACACACACACACACACACACACACACACACTCACACACTCACTCACTCACACACACACACACACACGCACACACGCACACACACACACACACACACACACACACACACACACACACACACACACACACTCACATGTGCTGTTGTGATCATGTTAGTATGTTTTAAGCGGGAGAATCCTGGCAGACAGGGTTGGAGCGAGAAGGAAGTGTTCACATCACACCAGATGGAATCTATTAGCCGTCGCTGAGAATCAGAGCCGCATTGTAAGCGCTGAAGCACCTGGACTCCACTATGGGTCTCAATGAGGTCCTGTGTGTGTGAGAGAGACCGCCATCCAGATGTGAGCTGAAGCTTGCAGATGTTGCGATAGAATACGCGTCTTTATTTAGTATTTGTGTCGTACCGTGTGTGTGTTTCTCCATAGGGAAAGCTGTTCTGCATTAGTCTTACGATCGTGTAATCTCTTTACATCAGCACTGACAGCTGAGGGCTCGTGCTTTCTGTTTGCTCGTGATTAAAAGATGAATAGATACATGGTTTGTTCAAGAAGTAAACACAGGCAGCAGCTTTCTACGGTGTGCTGAACTTATGATACGGCATAAGAAAGAGGCCTTTGTCAGCCTGAAAACAGAGATAGAGTCCGTTTCATTTCTGTAGCACTTTTCACAATCGTTTCAGCTTGACAAGAAACCATGATGTTGATGTTTGTAATATCTTAATGTCGCATTTAACAGATTAAAGCTGGTCGACAATGTAGTTACATTTTGCTTAATAAAAGCAATATGTAAAAAAGGATAAAGCTACTTATATATTTAACTTTATGATAATATGGTAGGAGATTTTCATTAAAAAATACCTTATGCATGTTTGAAAAACTTTCACTTTAAAAGGAATTTAATAAAAAATAATTTTAAATAATAATAATTTGGCTTTGTTTATGAGGCAAATATGTAAGGCTGTGGCAAATTAATAAAAGTACTTTTCTTGGAGAATAAGTGTCAGAATTGTGAGAAATAAATTCAGAATTGCAAGATACTGTATAACCACAGAATTCAGATTTTTTTCTCATAATTCTTAGTTTATATCTCTTAATTCAATTTTTCTGAACTTTCTCCCCCACCACAGAATACAAAAAAAAATATTCTCTGAATTTTGAGATTATATCTTATAATTCTGTCACCTTTTCTTCAGAGAAACCAAATGCAGATTGTGAGATATAAAGTTGTAGTTACCTTTTTTAATTTTTTTATTCTGTGGCAGATTTTTATTTTTTTGGAGAATGATAAAATCTCATCATAAAATATAGCATTCATTACACACAATGTTAAGTCTATATTGTGTTGCATCAGTGCTAAAGAACACCAAGGGAAAGAAAGAAAGAAAAACTTTTTCTCGTAATTGCAAGGTATAAACACAGAATTCTGAGTTTACATCTCGCAAAAACTCTGCTTTAGTTCTATTATACTGCACTGTATTCTATTCTCCTTTATCCTTTTTTCTGTTCTTTCTGGTTAAAGCAATAATGAACTTGATACTTGCATGACCGTAAAATCCTTCAGTTTGTTGTTTCGGGAACCAGGAGAATCCCAGACCCTCTTTTAAGGGATTTCTGGGAAGAGACAGCGTTTACATTAGCGTGATTAGTTTGTGGTAATTAAGGTGAGCTGGCTGAGCATCACAGGGAAGCCACGTCAGATCGTGTTTTCCATTCATTAAAGAACTAAAACATGCTTTCCAAACATCAAAAACCCTCAACAAATGCTAATAATGGACATTATAGACTGTTCAGTCAGCGGGGACTCTTGAAAAGCCATGTTTGCAAAGCATTGCATCCTCTTTTTGGATGCTACTGAAACCATAAACTCTCTGAACTTTATGCTCAATCCCGTGTCGTGTACTTTCGCGATTTTCCAGATTGGACAGGTATACACAAGCGTAACATTATTTGACCTTGTCTCTGGTTGTTTATTCAGAGAGGCATCTGGACGTCTCGACCTGACCTCCGAGCTCTAAAGAAGGTTTTTGGATGTGTTTGTGCAGTCTCTGAAACTGTCTGGTTCTCCATCGTGAGCCGCAGAAGGCAGACAGTCTTCTCTCTCTCTCTCTCTGCGCTCTGAAACAAAAGTCTGTTTGTTTTCCAGGGAAAGCCACTCTTCTGTTTCTTCCCTCTTTCCCAGCACTCTTCTCCCAGTCAAAGCAGTCCTTGCATTCCCCAGTACGCACATACTCAAGTGGACTGTTCAAACCAGATGCTCAGAGACTCTTCAGAGAAGCGGGGACGGGTTTGTGTAGCTCCAGTGTAGGCAGCGTTTGAAGGTACAGATCCACTGAAGTCCACCGGCCCAGACATGCAGAATAGAGTTTGGGGAATGTTGGGATCAGAGTTATTTTAGTAGCATTGCTTTTGCTAATATTTTGAGTTAGATTTTATTTTTCTATTGTCTATTTTACATTTGACTATTTTACATAGTTAGTAGTTTTGTTGCAAATTCATTCATTCATTCATTCATGATATTTATTACAATATTGTGAGTCTTTTTGTGTACATTATACATTATAATATGTACATTAACTGACAGTCACCACTGATAAGCTACCACTAAATATTGTAGAAACTTAATTGGCTGTAAAATTGCTTTGCAATGATTTGTATCGTGAAAAAACTCTGTACAAATAAATTGAATTGAATAGAAGTTTTAGTTTGTTTAGTTTCAGTTATTTTCATATTTTCTCTTAAGTTACTTTTAGTCAATTCGCTGTGCTTTTGTCATTTTTTTATTTATTTATTTCTGTATACTATTTATTATTATTATTTTGTCAGTTATTTTTATATTTTATTTATAACTCTTTAACTAGTTAATTTTAGTAATTTGTTGTGTTTTATTCATTTTTTATTTACTGGCTATATAGTATTTTTTATTTTTTATTTATTAGTTTTAGTTTATTTACTTTCAGTTATTTTATGTTTTATATTTTCTCTTTAATTTGAATTAGTTTTAGTAATTTTTGTGCATTTTTGTCTCTCTGTCTGTCTATCTATCTCTCTTCTATCTAGATCTTTATTATTTTTTATTTAGTTAGTTTAGTCTTTATTATTTTTAGTACTTAAACTTGAAAAGTATTGCCTTGGCAACTATAGCTAAAATAAAATGTTTAAAATATTATTCATTCATTCATTTTAGTGAACATTTATTGTATGTAAAATATTTGAATGGTTTATCTTTAGTTAACGAACTAATCCTGGCTGGATAAGTGTGACATGAGTGCAGTCACTCCTCATCACGTTCAGCAGCGAAGGTGACGTGATCTTAGAGCCGTCAAAACATTTTACAACAAGTTTATATTATTTCTAGCTAAACGTGACGAACTCAGCTGGAATAACATGTACTGTAAAATTACATGTAATGTCCCATACAGTTTTTCACCGTGTGTAGTAGGGGAACTTACCGTTAACCATTTAACAGGTTTTTACTGTAGCATTTTTACAGCATTTTACCGTTAAATTCACGGTATTTTTTTTTTACAGTGTATCGTACATTTGGTTTTAAACTAGTTGGATCTATTTGGCGAGAAAGGCTGTTTGGTGAATGTTTATAGCACACATTTTCATTATAGTTTATGCTCAAAAGTCTTTTCATAAGCTGTAGCTGTTACTCTGTCAAACTGAAGCATTGGCGTCAGCGTTCGATGTTTTTTGGAGCTGATCTAGCAGCGTTTGGAGTTATTTGCGTTAAACCGCGGCGCTGTGTTTACTAGTCCTGTGAGCGGGTTTAACCAAACACACATGCTGACAGGAATCTGCCGTACAATGGACCTTCGCAAAAAATCATAAACAGCTTGTCAGCCAAGAACGAAACACTTCCAGACCGATTTCTTATTGAGTTGAGATGGGCATCAGTTTGGGCTCCTCACAGACGGTTTTAATGTGAAAGCGAATGTGAGCTGATCTGTGTGGACGGATGTGCTTCTCCTGCTCTGATCTATAGGCTGTATGGTAATATTTATGTCTTCCCCCGGGTTGCTCTCGCTGATGTATAATGTGTCTCTTTGATGAAGCACAGCGCATTAGTTTAATGAGTTGTGTTTCTTCATTTAATACTCATCTGACAAGAGTTTTACGGTTCAGTTCCTCACAATCATCTGCTCCAGGATGCTTCAGATGACATGTGTGTCCCTGCAGCACAAAAGCAGTCAAACTAAGTCGCTGGGGGATATTTGTAGCAATAGCCAACGATACATTGTATGGGTCACAATTATACATTTCTCTTTTATGCCAAAAATCATTAGGATATTAAGTAAAGATCATGTTCCATGAAGATATTTTGTACATTTCCTACCGTAAATATATCAAAACTTAATGTTTGATTAGTAATATGCATTGCTAAGAACTTCATTTGAACAACTTTAAAGATGATTTTCTCAATATTTAGATTTTTTTGCACCCTCAGATTCCAGATTTTCAAATAGTTGTATCTCAGCAAAATGTTGTGCTATCCTAACAAACCATACACCAATGGAAGCTATTTATTCAGATTTCAGTATAAATGTATAATGTATAAATCTCAATTTTAAAAAATTGACACTCCAAGGTCACATATGATATGTAATTAATTATAAACTCTGACAAAATGTTATCATGCATTTCCCTTCATTGATCAATTAATTAATTAAGTTATTCATTTATTTTTGAGAACAATTGCATGTATTAGATGCATCTAAAGTCTGTCAAATCCATGAATTTGTTTTGATGAATTGACTCTGTTTCTGATTCAATTTGTTTTCCTCTGTATACTTGAAATATTTCATTAATTAATTGGAATGTTTTAGTAAAAATATGTAATTAAATATTGCTTTTTTTTTTAATGTTTTGTTTGTTTTTTATGCATTTATTTTATAAAAAATTTTTTTTAGAACTATAATATATTATATATGTAAAATAATATATATATATATATAAAATCCGAAGGCTGTCAAATCCAGATTTGACCTGAATTAATTAATGATAAACACTGACAAAATGGTATCATGCATTTTTCATCTTGATTGATTGATTGATTATGTTTTAATTTTTTTATTTGAGGACTGTTAGATACAATAGATAAAATCTAAAATCAAGATCAGGGTTTACTTGTTCTCAAGAACAAGTCCCTGTTTTATTCCTTCTTCATGTGAATTGCTTTTTAAGTGAAGATGACATATACATTTTTTTGCATGATTTAAGCTAAAGAAGCTTAAATCAGAGTTTATCATTGTTTTGACATACTTGCATGTTTGTTGACTGGATAGAAATACTGTAGGCTCTGATTTGCCTTTAGGAGACTTTGGTGCAAGCATGATGCAATTATAGATGAAGGTTGTGCCCTCCTCAAACAAATGAAGCCTGCATTTACTGTATGATTAATTTTAATACTGCTTATGAAATCACCCATACTTAGAAAGACTTGATGTATGCAACACAAACGACTTGAATATAATCTTCTAATAAGCACATCGGTGCATTTCAGCTTCTTCTTCTCCATGCTTTTCTCATGTCATTTTCTGCAATAGTTTTCCACATGCGTTCAGATGAATTGCTTTTAGAATAACGAACAACACTAATGTCCCGATCCTTCGTCTCCAGCGTCTCTGTGCTCCTCAACATCATGCATTATGTTGCTTTTGCAGTAAAGCACCACTAACACTGGGCTGAAAGCGATCATATTTTCTCATCTGCTGAATTCAGTGAACGGATCGGTCAGAAATGACCAGTGCTGCTAAACAAAGATTGTTTTTGTGGATTTGAGTTGGTAGCTTTGTGATGGCCCTGTTTCTTGTTTCCTTTCCCCCCAAATCCATCAGGAATAAGTCGGCTAGAGCTTGTTTTTTGTCTGATATTCCCCATCGTGTACTTGATGTATTATTCAGGTTGTGGTTGCTTGAATTTTTTTTGTCTGTGGGGAAAAAATGCCCACTGTGTTTACTAGCTAAATTAAAAACAACTGTTGAGTTTAAGGATCATATCAAGATAGTATCTCAGGTTAATAAGAGATATGCGTGTAATTAAAATAATAATAATACATTAATGAGCTTTAATTGCTCATGAATTTATAAATAACCATTTTAATCCATTAATTGCATTACTTTTAGTTATGCAAAATTATATAATTTACATTTTACAATTTGAATGATCGCTTATTTTAAAATAAATCTATTATTATTATTATTATAAATGCATAAATGAGCTTATGAGTATAAGAATCAAGTCAAGATCATAATTTAAGTGTTTTTAAAAAAAACAATACATTAATGATATTTAAATTCTCATGAATTACTTTCACTTATTTTTTTATTGATAACTTTCATAACATTATTATTTGTATTTTACAATTAAATTACAATCTCTTATTTTTCTGATGATCAATATTATTATTATTAATATATATATATATATATATATATATATAATAATAAATATAATAATATTTTATACATTATTTTATTTTTAAATAATTATTCAATAAACATTTTAACCCATTAATTGCTTTACTTTTATTTATTCAAAACATTTGCATTTTACAAATGTAATGATCTGTATTTTTTTTCTAATGATTAACGTTGACTTTATGGGGTTTGTAAACTATGAGAAGAACTGTGTGCTAAAAGTTGTCTACGCTTCAAAAAGTTCTGTATATGCGGCTGTGAAAATGTGATGTGAGAAAAGAAAGCAGGAGAGAAAGAGGGCTGGACTGATGGCTCTCTATCTAAATGTTATTCTCTGCAGTCCTCAAAGAGCACATTGTGCTTCGAAACTCTAAAACATAGGGCCCCTGTTCTCCGGCTCTCTGTCTCTCATCCATCTCTCTCCCTCTTTCTCCACATCCCTCCATTTCCTCCACCGCACCCTGTTTTCCCTTCTGCGCTTTCATTTCATCTCTCTCACATGATAAGGGCTTTAAAGGGTTAGTTCACCCAAAAATTTTAATTAGGCTGTGTTTTACTCACCCTCAAGGCATCCTAGGTGTATATGACTTTCTTCTTTCAGACGAATCCAGTCGGAGTTATATTTAAAACTGTCTTTGCTCTTTCAAGCTGTTTAATGGCACTGAGCGGGTGTTGCATGCATCAGTCCAAAAGAAGTGAAATAAAAATCGCCCATCCATAAAAAAAGTCTCTCACACGGCTCCGGGGGATGAACAAAGGCCTCCTGTAGCGAATCGATGCGTTTTTGTAAGAAAAATATCCATATTCAAAATGTAATAATCACTTTAATCTATCTTGCGCTCACTGTTGTACACGGAAGCAGCGCCGGGCGGATGACGTATGAGTTCAGCGCTGCGCATGCTCCGCTCAGAAGTGACGAACGTGGAAGCACAGCGGAGAGATCAAAACAAAACAACGGTCACTTATTAGAAGCACAAAACGAGGATTTGTAAAGAAGAATGTCGGAGGATTTCGATATAAGCCAAGAGGAGACTGGTTTTCCTTTGCTTCCTTTGCTCCTGGTAACAAACGTTGGTTTTCACGAGACTCACCGGCGCATGCGCAGCGCTGAACTTATACGTCATCCGCCCGGAGCTGCTTCCGTGTACAACAGTGAGCGCAAGCTAGATTAAAGTGATTATTACGTTTTCAATATGGATATTTTTCTAACAAAAATGCATCGATTCGCTACAGGAGGCCTTTTTTTTTTAATGGATGGGCGCTTTTTATTTAACTTCTTTTGGACTGAAGCAATGCAACACCCGCTGAGTGCCATGAAACTATTTTTAATATAACTCCGACTGGATTCGTCTGAAAGAAGAAAGTCATATACTCCTAGGATGCCTCGGGGGTGAGTAAAACACAGCCTAATTTTCATTTTTGGGTGAACTAACCCTTTAAGAAACCTTAAGGGATTGGAAAAATGTATTTATCTCACCCGCTTTTATTCTCTTGTTTATTGAGTTTTGGCAGAGTTCTCTTCAACCCACCCTGCCCTCTTATTATTTGTTTGTCTGTTTTTTCCTAAAAGGAAAGGCATGTTGATGGCATTTGATTAGTTGACCATAATAAAAGAATTACATTCATTACCAATATGAATGCCTCATGTACATAATTGTGCAGTTTTCCCCTAAAAATCAGTGCTAAACATGTGCATCTGGGTTTCCTCAGAACAGTGAAGGTTTTTCTGTGAGCAAATGCTGTTAATCAGAGTTTGGACATCATTCAGGTTAGGTTTAGTAGGACTTGGCTCCACACTACAGGTGTGTGTGTGTGTGTGTGTGTGTGCGTGTGTGTGTGTGCGTGTGCAAGTGTGTGTGTGTGTGCGTGCGTGTGCGGGTGTATGTGTGTGTGTGCGTGCGTGTTTGTGTGTTTATACATGAAATATGGCCCACAATCCAACTTTCTGTCTGGCTTCTTCAGAGAAGCACCTGCCGTTCTCAAAGCTGCTTTTATAAGAGCTAAACGTTTGAGAGAGGAAACCGTGAGATTCTGCGTTACAGTGCTGGATGTTAGAGTTATATGGGACAGAATGTGTCTGTATAATAGTAATTGATCACATTATTGTTCCCTCATGTAGCTGAAATACAAGGTTTTTTGAGCTTTTTAAGCGCTGCAATTGTAACCATATACTTACTTAACACGTACTTACACAAATACACACACACACACACACACACACCTTAATTTTTTTTTAGTAAATTCAATTAATCTTTTTTTTTTTTTCAGTGATGCACTCACTTCCGGTTGAAAGTTTGGAAAAATGTATGTTTTTGAACAGTTCTTTTAATATTTCACAATATTAATGTTTTCACTGTATTTTTGATCAAATAAATAAAAAGGAGCAAAATGGTAATTATTTCAGTCTTCTGAGCAGTAGTGTGGGACATATATTAATTCAAGCAAGCAAACAAATAAATAAATGCAATTTATACTTTTGTACTTCATGCTTAAAAAATACTTTATTCTTCCAATACCAAAATCAATCATTAAATCAATAAATTAATTCAATTTTAAATGCAATTTAAATTTAATTGCAGTTTATACTCGTATACTTATATATATTTGCTTATACCAGTACTTATATATTCATACATATATTCATCCAGTAACAATAAATAATTAATAAATAAATAATGTGATTTAAAATTTAAATGCAATTTATAATTACTGTATGCACTTTTGAGTATACAAATACTTATACAGCTTTGTAGATTTTGTGTAGATACTGTAGAAGCTGTACATACAGTATCAGATGTCAGTGTGGTTCAGCAAAGCTCTGGTCTGTGCCTTCTTTGAAACAAACTAATGGCAAATGACAAGCCAGCACGAACATTGTGATCAGCATCTTACACTCGCCAGTAAAACTTTGCAGTGCAGAGCAACAAGACAATAATATCTAATAAAACGTTGTATTTTGTATATGTATAGTATTTTGAGAGTCTTTTACTGACTTTTAGAGCATTAGCATATGCATTTTCTCATGATTTAAAAAATCGTTGATCTGAAGGCTTAAATTCGTGAATATTTAATGCTTATACTTTTGACTGAAATTTCCTCAGTTTATCTGGTAATTATCTCACATTGAGATCAATGCTACTTTTTTAATCTTGTTCAGATTTGCTTAAATTCTTGAATATTTCATTAAAAATTTCTATGTAGATTGATTGATCATTTTGACTAAATTCTTGAATATTTCATAAATAATTAAGTTGCTCTCTCTCTCTCTATAAAACTTTTTATTCCTTTTTAATCTTGTGTAATCCTGACATTTTTAAAAAGTGTTATTTCTATTACCTTTTAGCAGTGGCGATTCTAGGATTTTCATTTTAGGGGGGCTTAGCCCCCAGTGAGGGTATAATAATAATAGCCTAATAATAATAAAAATATATAAATAAAATAAAAAATGTTTGATTAATAGGGGTCGTATACTAAACTTATTGCAGTATTCCACTGTATTGCATAGATAGGTATAACATTTGAGTACTGAATAAGCCAAATTCAAGTCTTCATGATCTCACACACAACCTGTTTACTGTACAAACACAACATTTTACTGTTTGCATTTCTAGTGTATAGGTATAGCCCCCCTAAAAATGGCCTAGCGATGCCCATGCCTTTTAGAAACCAATATTTAGCGTAACCTTTTATAATTCATTTTTATAATTAATTAATTTACATAGGACTGCAAAATGTAATATATAATTGGCTGAGTTTAATGTTTCGGCACTGCTTTGAGCCAGTTGCGGCAAAACAGAGGCTGCTATAAACGGTTTGTAGGTAAATTTTCCCACAGTTGTGAGTGAAAAGCAGCGGGTGCGCAGGTCAAAGGTCGCTGGAAAGCCTCAGTGATTGGTGCAGATGGTTTAGGGGATTTTCCCTCATTTCGTCCAGATCCCCATGCTCTTCCCGACACACAGATGCCCATTCAGGGCAGACCCCCATGGATGGAGGGGGGGCACCAAAGGCCCTTTGTGCCCAGAGAGGAGCTCTGTGGTCAGACACTGGAGCCACTGTCTTCCCCTCTCAATGTAGGCTTCTTCATGCTTTTGCAATAACGCTGGAATGTTTCCCTTTATGCTTTTTTTGTTTGTTTTAATACAGACGTCAGCCCAGACACACACTGCATCAAAAACCCACTCTCTCTTGCTCTTGAGCTCGTGTACCGAGCTAAGAAAGGGACGTGCTGGAATGGCATTGTAGGTTTTCGAGATCTCCACCCTGTTTTACTGCTGAGAGCTTGCGGTTACTGAAGCCTCACAGAAATAGACCTGCCTCAGAGGAGTGAAATATGCCAGAGAAGAATTCCTGGGGATGGGAAAACATGTTTCTGAAGGGCTGTTGTTTCCACTCTGTGTGAACATTAGGCCGTGGACTCTTCAGTTGGGTGAGCGAGTTCGCTTCGCCCTTCTCCGAAAACTCCCCTTGGTTTTCTCTTCAGTCTTTCATTATGCCACACCAAAGTTTCTCCTGTCCTCTCATCCGTTCTTCATTCCGACATGCAGTGGAAAATCACCCCATCTATTTTCTAAATGCATCTCATAGATCTTAATCCATGCAAAATCCATAAAAAATTAACCTCAAAATGTTATAGTCTCCACACTGCCAATTAAAACTTACACATACTTTACTGAATTTATATTTCTCATGATTAAAACAACTTTGATCTGAAGGTTTAAATTCATCTTTTTTATATAGAAAAATGCATTTATTCATTTTTTTTTTTTTTATTGTGTTTTTTGAAAGCCCATTTTGCTTGAAATGTCTTCGGTTTATCTGGTAATTATTTCACATTGAGATCAATGCTACCTCAAAATCTTCTGGTGAATCGTCACTTCTTTCTGATGACATATGCAGGACTTCTGCAATCATTTAGTTTGATTAAACCCCGCGCCTTTCTCCCTCCATCCAATCAACAACTAATGCACAGAACCGAGTCCCCACCCTACTTTTTTTTTTTTTCCTCCCCAACAATGACTCCATTGACTGCCATTTGATCATGACTTGAATTTTTCACTTTTTACCTTGCTCTGAACTGGGAAATTAGTTACACCTAACCAGACGCAATGCATTAACATGACGAGTAATAAAAACTGTATTACTGTCTGCTGCATTGCATGTTATAGCCCCGCCTACCATGAAAGCTCATTGGCCCAAAAACTCACTCCACATAATTAATATGCATGTTCTGGTTGGCTGGGATTGCGTTGCATTTTCATGTTCAGTGTGCACAGACTGAAATCTTGTTGCATCAAATGTTCTCTTTGTATGTTCATGCATTCTTGTATTCTTGTAGCTCAAACAGTAGAGCTTGACCTTAAGGTCATGGGTTTGATTTCCAGTAAACTAATGAAAATGTAAATAAATGTTTGAATCGGTACTTTTTCAACCTGTAACTCCAAAGATTGGTGCAGATGGATTGCAGGATTTTGTTTCAAACTTGACTTTGTTCTGTGCAACACAGAAGGAGCAGTTTTGAGTCATGTACTCATCGCTCTTTTGCATAAAATTACAATGAATGAGGACCGGACAGACTAAACAGAACAGACTAAAATTTACAGTACTGCATCAGATGACTTGGAAGAAGAAGAGCCATTTGTCCACTTTTGTAATATTTTAGTGGTGAAGTTTTTTTTATTATTTATTGATTGATTGTCATTTTGGAGTTTGACAGTCCTAGTCCTCTTTCATGTGCATTACATTAAATGTACAAATTCATACAAATTAGTCACCAATTTGCTGTAATGTAAATTAGTTACAAATTGCCATGAGATTGTGTTGAAGTAACGGACAAATATTTACACAATTGCTTCAGAAGACTTGGAAGAAGAGCGATTTGCATCACTTTAATAATAGTTTAACGCTGTGTTGTGTCATTTTGGAGCTTGACAGTCCTAGTTCTCCTTCATGCACATTCATTTTTGTTGCATTACTTTGATTCTGTGTTGCATGTAAGAAAGAGTTTGAATCGGTTCTCTTCAGTCTCAAACTCTCCAGCATTACGCGGGTGCTGTAAGCCTTTCCGTGACTAGCTGTCATTAATCTGACTTCTCTGGGGGCAGTACGTTGAGTGCATGCCAGCGCACATCGACAGCGGGAGAGATTGAAGAAGGCAGTGAAAGAGTGTTGGGCTGGTGGAGAGGGGGAGTCAAAACAGAGCAGCTTTTCTTGCTTTGTGAGCGCAGGCTCCGGGAGGTTTCCGGGAACTTCTAGAGGCCGCTTGCATTACGATGCGGAGAAGTGCAGGCCAAACAAACAGAGCTGCTTATCAGTTGTGCGGCCGAGACCACCCTCAGGAGAGAAACCGGCTCCCAGCGCCTTCCCACAAATCTAAAAGATTTTTTTGCACCCTCAGATTCCAGATTTTCAGATCATGCATAAATCCTAATTTTAAAAAAATTGACCCTTATGACTGGTTTTGTGCTCCAGGGTCACATTTCTTCAGAAGATTTGGAATAAAAAAGCCATTTGTAGCCATTAATAATAGAGCTTTTTTGGCATTTTGGAGCTTGAAAGTTTTAGTCCTCATTCACATGCATTTATGTTGAAAAGAACAACAACTAGAATGTTCTCCAAGACGTACAAATTCATACACATTAGCCACTAATTCGTCAAAATATAAAAATAGTTACGAATTGCCATTAGAATTTGAAGGAACAGACAAAAATGTACAGTTTTGCTTCAGAAGCAGGGTCATTTGGACCGCTTTAATACCGATCTGCCATGTGAAAAAGTTGAAAAGATCTGTCTGTTTCTTTCAGAAATCTGGCTATTGGCATTGGCATTCAGAACTTTCCAGAAGGCCTTGCTGTGAGTCTCCCGTTGCGGGGTTCTGGGGTGTCCACATGGCGATCCTTTTGGTGAGTCCAGACAGAAACACATTCACATCCAAAACCTAGTGAGCTGCCTGCATCGGTGCCCTTTTAAGGTGTCTTTGGCACTTCCAGTGCAAAGGCTGCTCCGAGCAGTTTAGAGACTGTAGTTTGCAGATAAGATGATCCTAGAAGCACTGCGCCAAGCTCAGTGGAAAAAAATGTTGACTGATAAGCCTAATCTGTTTTATTAAATTGGCTATAGTTTGGGGTCCAATCCATTTGGTAAACAGCCTTATTTGGTGTAAAATGTACCTTTGTGAAACTTTTTAAATCTGTCAGCTATGAGGTTCATTTCAGGTAGGGTTAGTGGTCAACAGAAATGGAGTTTTTTGGACGGCCAATGGCGGAGTTTGCGAGGTTCATTGATTTAAATATTTATTACATATTCAAAGACTCACTTGAAGTATAAAATTGCCTATTTGTTAAATGCCACAAATGTGTGAGAAAGTATCATAGTATTTGCTAGTAATTACTAATAATTAATTGTTCAAGTCTCGCTTCCGACACTTATCAGACAATCAGGATAAAAAATGTTTAAGTCCCACTTCTGACACGTATTGGCCAGACATACTTAAAAACAAACAAACAAATATTACTGTTTATATCCTGCTTCTGACACTTGTTGGCCAAACAGAAAACTTAATTTGAAACAAATAAATAAATACTGTTTAATTCCCACTTCTGACACTTATTGGCCAAACAGAAAAAAAACTTAATATAAAAATAGAAAGAAAGAAAGATTATAGGAAAATATAGAAAGAAAGAAAGATTACTGTTTAATTCCCACTTCTGACACATATTGGCCAAACAGAAAAATGAAAAACAAACAAACAAATAAATAATTAGTACTGTTTAAGTGCCGCTTCTGACACATATTGGCCAAACAGAAAAATTAAAAACAAACAAATAAATAAAAAAATATTACTGTTTAAGTCCTGCTTCCAACACGTATCGGCAAAATAGAAAAACTTTTTAAAAGAAAATAAAAATTACTGTTTAAGTCCCGCTTCTGACACATATGGGCCAAACAGAAAAATTAAAAACAAACAAACAAATAAATAAATACATTTGACTGTTTAAGTCCCGCTTCTGACACTTAAAAAAAAACGTAATTTATAAATAAAAATAAATAAAATAAATGTAAATGTAAAATTATAATAAAAAGCCAAATTTCGGCTAATATATCAGTCTTAGCAATATATTGGTCAGCTACTAGTTAGGATGCTGTCTTAGAAGGAAGCTGCTTGTGTAGGCAAACATTTATATATTACGGTTTAAGTGCCGCTTCTGACACTTATTGGCCAAAAAAAAAAAAAATTAATAAATAATTACTGTTTAAATCATGCATCAGACACTTGTCGGCCAAACATACATTTTAAATAAATAAATAAATCATATTTAAGTCATGCTTCTGCCACTTGTCCGCAAAACAGAAAAACATAACAAAAATAAATACATTTTTAAAAATTACTTTTTAAGTCCTGCTTCTGACACATATTGGCCAAACAGAAAAAATAAAAACAAACAAACAAACCAATAAATAAATAAATAATTAGTACTGTTTAAGTGCCGCTTCTGACACATATTGGCCAAACAGAAAAAATAAAAACAAACAAATAAATAAAAAAATATTACTGTTTAAGTCCTGCTTCCAACACGTATCGGCTAAATAGAAAAACTTTTTAAAAGAAAAGAAAAATTACTGTTTAAGTCCCGCTTCTGACACATATGGGCCAAACAGAAAAATTAAAAACAAACAAACAAATAAATAAATACATTTGACTGTTTAAGTCCCGCTTCTGACACTTAAAAAAAAAACGTAATTTATAAATAAAAATAAATAAAATAAATGTAAATGTAAAATTATAATAAAAAGCCAAATTTCGGCTAATATATCAGTCTTAGCAATATATTGGTCAGCTACTAGTTAGGATGCTGTCTTAGAAGGAAGCTGCTTGTGTAGGCAAACATTTATTATGGTCTATTTGTCTTAATTTATTCCTAATATGTCCTGATTGGTTTCTGAGACGTTCTAAAGCCTGCTAATGGAAGAGTTCAGAGCGCTGCAGTGTTTTGTGTGTGTGTGTGCCTCACAGGTACGGGCAGCTGAGTGGGATGGTGGAGCCTCTGGCGGGGTTGCTAGGGGCCGTTGCCGTGGTGCTGGCGGAGCCGTTGCTACCGTACGCTCTGGCCTTCGCTGCAGGAGCCATGGTGTATGTGGTGGTGGATGACATCATTCCTGAAGCCCAAGTCAGGTGAGCAGCAGCACAGCGAAAGACTGCCGATGCTCACATGCCACTGAATGTGTGTTTCTTTCACAGCGGGAACGGAAAACTGGCCTCATGGACGTCCATTCTGGGCTTCATCGTCATGATGTCACTGGACGTGGGGCTTGGCTGAGCCTTTTCATTGGACGAATCTTCGAATGTCAGCTGACTGCACTGAAAAAAGTGACCGAAGCAGCCTTTCTTCTCGGTGTATAGGTTTATTGATCAATGGAATATTTTTCTACTTAATGCATTTTATGTCTTTTTTTATTTGTTTTATATGGAAGCCTGTTTCTGCCACTGGTTAAAAAATAAAAAAGCTAATTGCAACTTTTTATCTCAAAATTCTAACTTTTTTTATTTTTTTGCGAAACAAAGTCAGAATTGTGTGAGATATTAAAGTCACAATTGTGCAAAAAAACAAACAGAATTGCGAGTTATAAAGTCACAATTTGGTGAAATAAAAGTCGCAACTGAGAAATAAAGTCACAATTGTAAGAAAATAGTTTTTGTCCCTCAAAATTGGACTTTGTAACTCACAATTGCAAGTTTTTGTCTCACAATTCTGAGAAAACAAGTCAGAATTACAAGAAGAAGAAATAAAAGAGTCAGAATTGTGAGATAAAAAGACAATGATCTTTTCTTATTTTTTATTCAATGGCGGAAACAGGCTTCCATAGATTTATGAATGACTCACGGACCACATTTATTCAGACAGGGCGGAAAGATTGATTGCAAAATACTTGAAAAATTATTCAAACTTGAATGAGTGACTCGAGGGGTTGTTTAGGTGTGTGTGTACATGAGTGTTTCCCGTCATTAATTTAAAGACCATATGCTCTCAATAATGTTGTGCACTTATTTGAATGAAAGGCAATGATGACTAAGTAAATTGGATGTTTTTGAACTAGTCTTTCCAGTCAGCTGTTTGCTTTCAAGTTATGAAATTAAGTTGTCATTTTATGGACAATGTTATGTTTTTTTTACAGATATGCAACAGGACTATGAATAATAAGGTGAAATGTAAGGTCAAATTCACACGTGTAAATGACGTAAAATAATTACTGTACAACCCATTTGTGTTCATTTGTTCTGCACTGTGTGTGAACTTTTTCATTTCATTGCTCAAACGAAGAAGAAGTAATAAACTGCTGTTGTTTTGGGGCTAACTGATGTCTTCTGGCACAGATTGTTACTTTAAGAGTAATTTAATGTTTTCATCTCGCACAGGGAATTCTGGGAATGACAATTTACATTTTTAATGTAAATTATACGATGACCTGTTCTTTTTCACTTTTAAAAACTGTAAACTTAATATTTCACTGTACAAATACATAAAATGTCCTTATTTCAGGTTCTGACCGTATACCACAAGGGAACAATCTTTTGCCGTTAAAATTACAATCAGTTTTTGCATCAAATGCATGGATTATGACATTCTTGACGGTAATTACATTAATCAAACTCAACAATTCAACACTGTTATCCAAGAAAAAAATTATCAATAATATTGTTATGTAACATTATTATATTATATCATATTATATTATATTATATATTTAATTTATAGGCAATATTTGGTCCCAAACTAGCTCTGAAAACTTAGTTTTTTTCCCCGTTTCTTTTTTAAATATAATATTTATTTTAATATTAATTGCACAATCACACAAATCTGTCCCAAAGGTTGGTAACATTAAAAAAAAATAAAAATTAGCAGCTTTAATAGATAATAAGAACAGCACATTTCACAGGTTGACATCTGAATATTTTCTGGATGATAATTACTTCAGACTCTGCTTTGTACTCTGTATTCATGGAAAGTGCCAGAAGTGTTTCAGTCAAAATATTATATGAACTACGAAGAGAATGCGGAGGAAACCCAATGTTTTGCTCTTGAAGTGGCCATTAGTCTTGTGGTTTCCTCTTGCAATGTGGCTAATCTACAACAACATGTTACTCCTGTGCATTAATGCAAAATCTTTTCCCTGGTGTAAATTTTACAATGCACAGTTCAATTTAGCCCGTCTGAACTTCAAGTGATCTCATTTTTGTCCTCCACCGCATAGCTTCGGTCTTTTGTTCAAACTGCACATTTACTTCTTAGTCCATCACTTTGTTGCATTATCCTACAGGGCGACCAAAGAAACTGAATGTCAAAATCCCATATACCAGTTGAATATGCTTCTCCATAAGCTTCTTACCGAGCTCAGCTGGATCGCATATTTATGGATCAGATCATCAGGCAATGCATTGTGGCAGCAGCTTGACGTGAACTGCAATGGATTCAATTCCAGCCCCTAAACTTTCTGATTATGCCGAGGTGGATAAGAAGGTTGCAATCAATATCAATATGCAATTCATCACATTAGAAGCCTTCCTTAAAGGGGTCATCGGATGCTACATGCACTTTTACAAGTAGTTTGAACTGAAATGTGTGTTGGCAGTGTGTGTACACAAACACCCTATAATGATAAAAATCCCCCCCCGGTTTTTTTTTATCTGGTTAAATGTTTTCCTCTTTCTCAAATCGAGCCGATCTCAGATGCCTGTCTGTGTGACCTCACACAGACAGGCCCCTCCCACGATAGTTTGATTGACAGTAGCGTTTCAGCACAGGACTGGCGTCTTACCTTAGACCCGCCCTGAGTGTGCTGTCATCAGTCCGCCATTGTTTCACCGCCGGAGCAGATGTAGACAAGAATGACTCCTAACAAGCGATTGAGGTGTTCTGTTGTTGGATGTAATAATGAACACAGCAGTCCTCATTTACTCCCGACATCTGAGCCGCTGAAGACGCAGAGGATTATTTGTTTCTGAAGGGAATGCACCCCCGATCTACATAAACGCGTGTATGTTCGCGCGAAATCATTTGTGATCCAGCCTCATCTACAGAAGAAGTGAGTATAAGGTTTTTTAATGAATCTTATTAGCTAATTAGCAAGTTTCAGGATGAATGCGGCTAAAGTAAACAATCCCTCAGACAGCGGCTTGGAAGAAAGGGGCGGAGTCAGCAGAGCTCATTAACATTTAAAGGAAAATGCTACAAAACAGCTTGATCTGAAAATAGTTGTTTTTGACAGGGTAAAAAAAAAGGTGTTTTTACACTACCATTGAGAAATTTTAACCAAACTATGTTATAGACTTTTCATTAAGACCCCAAAGAATCATATCAACTTGTGGAAAATGGGCATGCGATGACCCCTTTAAAATAATTCATTTTTGATCCCTCATTGTTCATTGGGAGACAGACCAACTGCTTGCACCGAAGCGCCCTTCATCTGTCTTTTGTTGAGTCAATAGAGCTCTGTTCTGAAAGTTAACTCCAGACTGGAGCTGGTTATTGCAATTAACAAAACTGACTCTGTCTTGAAAGTCACATCAGATATTATAAATGAACCGCACTGACTGAGTTTGTCATGTAAATGAAACCACTTACTGTAGAAAGCCAATTTTTTTTTTAAAAGCTCAGTTTTGAATAAATGGCACACAACAACTGTTTATAAGTCGTGCCGCCCTCATCACCCTGACCCAGATCATGAAGAAAGAGGCCTTTTTGTTGTGTTTTTCACATAACCTGGAATAGTGGGCTGCAGTCTTATGAGCTGTGGTTTTGGTTATGGCATGTGTTGGGCTTAAACAGAGAGACGGCTCACAATGTCTTTGTGTTTGGTCACACAGTAATGCAGCTTGGACGAGCTCACCAACCAAGAATTATATGTGTGGGTGAGCACGTATTCTTCAATAAATCATTGCTTTTGACCACATATGCACTAACTCCTACAGATTTACTTAACTATATAGTGTTGTAAAGCAAATAATTCTATCAAAACTAAATCTGAATGTATAATAAATCCTAAATATGCAGCTATAAAAAATTGGTACAAACATCCTCCTTCAGCTCGTGCTTCACGTGTCTTTTAGCTGTCAATCTTGACTGATTTTGATCAAGTAAGCGTCAGAATAGCTGCAGTCATATCTCCAGATGAACTCTTACTGCACTGAAGCAGCTCAGCTTTACTTGATTCTCCATCAATCATGTTTTAGAGTCTCAAATCTGATCCTCAGGATCTTTTGAGGAGCATTTGTTTCCAGCAGCTTTACTTTCACTGTTCCTCAGCGGAGGAATGATCTTCTCAAGCCTCCAGAACATCTCACGTCTTCTGAGGAGCCTTTATTTCTTCAGCTCTCAATCACTGCATTATATGTTTGGAGCATTTCAATCTCATCTTACTAAGACATATTATTGGAGATATAGAGCGACCACTGATTTACATGCATTTTATGTCAGTACCTACTTTTTGTCCATATAAATATCAGAATTTGTACCAAATTGGATATTTTTGTTCAGTTTTGAGCCAGTTTGAGGTGTTTTTCCACCATATTCTCACCGATTTTTGATAATTTTTGTACTTTTTGGGGAAATTGTCCCCACCTTTTTACACTTGAGTGGCTCCCAGTCTGGGGAAAAGCTTATAAATCTATCAGTATGCTATATTAATACCAAATATTAGCTTCAATTTTTAACTTTTCTTTAAATTAGCACAGGTTTTGTATTTCTTTTTGGAGCCAGGTTGTATACACAAGATGTTGAATTGAATATTCAAGACTCGCATATTTATTGAAAGGGGAAGAGAAACCAGTTTGTGTCTTGTGTAAAACATATTTTATTAGAATATTCATTGCCCAATTTAATAAATAATATTAGACAACGTTTTTACTCAGAAAATATACTAAAATACATTTTTTAGAAGAATTGTTATTATTGATTAAATTGAAATATTCTATATGATTTTTATCAGTCCTATTGTTGTTACTAGTATGTTTTTTGTATAGTGACCTCACTGATCTGAGCTCATGCACATTTGAGTAAATTATTATTACATTTGAGAGTATTATCCACAAATAATGCTTTGTTTCACTCGAAAACTGAGGTGCATACGATCAGATCAATAAGGGCTTACGACCAAAATAAATACAAAACCTGTGCTAACTGAAGATAAACAAGTTGATTCAAAGAACAACTATTAAAAATTAATAATCAATACATATTAAAAATCAATACATCTGATCTTCATATTAATATTAATGTACATCAGTACATTGGGCCTTATTTTTGCTGACTTTGTCTAGTGTTCAGGAGTGCAGCCAGAAGATGGCAGCAGAGCTCTATTACTAAAACCACTGGAGCAGGAGGTCATGCAGAAGCAACAGGTTTGTACATCTGGATTGTCTGTATCTCAGTGTGTTAGAAAATGAATAAGCACGTGACATCGGTAGACCACAGCACATTGTGACACCATTTAAACATCTCACCAAAATCGTCTCTCCTCAGCTGTATGGATTCAAGTGTCTATTTCCACTCTCTTGTGTTTGCAGGTATCAGTGATAACAGGTTTCTTCATCTACTTCCGTCACATCTTAATCATACTCTTAAATCCTCTGGATTACAGTAATATCTCAGTGTTTTAGTTCACGCTCAGCAGTCACGCTGAAACGGCATGCAGATGTGAACTGCTTACTTGCAAAGACATTTTGAAGTTCAACCAAATGAAGATTAAATTATTGTGTTTAATTTGACCAATTTAGACAGACTTCATGTGGGGTGAACTACTCCTTTGTCTCAGATGTTTCTTCTAGAACTCAATTTGGTCTTGGAAATTGTGCTGTTTCAGACATCAATGAGATGTCATCTGAAAAGGCAGTTCTTTTTTTCTCAGAAGATGAGTTGAGAAGTCTGCATTTGCGCTTCGTTTAATCTCACTGCTGTCTAGGAGAAGCGGCTCACAGATGCCAGGTCTGTGGGGTCTGTGTAGAGTAAATACACGTGTGATTGAACGCTCAGGCTAGTGATGCAACGTCAGACACGAGGGCTTCCTTCTGTAAGGCTCCAGGGTGTTTTTTTTTCAAGCATTTACATTGCGCTGTGCCAACTGGCTAACCAAGTCCATAAAGCACAGTAGAGCATTACTTTTACTATTCAGCATGCTTTACCGGCAGGCTTGCCGCTCCCCGCAGCTTTAGACATTTCAGGGCTCACAAAATTTCAAAATCGCTGGTAGACATTCTTCAGATTTTGGTAGCCCAAAATTAATTTAAGT